>NW_015635041.1:247846-260503 GCF_001515625.1 Sinocyclocheilus rhinocerous | reverse complement strand
AAGGAGGGGGCTTTGTAGAAAACGAAGCGTTTGAGAGAGGCGGGGCATAGAGGACCGTACAGTATGTACAGTATTTGAAAAATTATGTGTTTTTTGAACATTAAAGCATGTCAACATATTCTGTTACACCAAATACACAAAATAATGATCTTTAAAAAAGCATCATATGACCCCTTTAAATACATGTCTGTTCTTGAGATGTGATTGGCTGGAACACATGAACATGCTGTTCCTATGGACTTTTGTTTGGACCTCAGATTTCTTCATATGGAGTGCAGCAGCTCTGGAAGTAAAAGTCCCATTCATTCATTCTTTTTTTTTTACTAAAACGTTTAAACCTTTCACAGATAATACTGAAGAGAGATTGACCAATCAGAGAAGTCACTGTTACCATGGAAATGAGAGCTGCAGCATTAGAGCCGCTCCCATGAAGTACAGCGAATGACAGAATCCAGTCAGACGCCGCATCTGCGCATATGTGACTGTTGTGCAATAAACTAATGTAAAAAGAATGACTTATAATCAATAGCTTATTGAACTGCAGTTTTTAATTTGATTACATCACTCACAGGGCATCATCACAGTAATTGCAGTTTTTTACAATAACTCTAGCAGTAATATCAGAACTTTGATGTGTGATTTGATTTGATCAAAATTCATATTTTTCAAAAGTCTTATTTTTTTTTTTTTACAGTTGCTTGGATATGATACACATAAACCTAAGATTATTGGTTCATTGAATCTACTTTTCAAAGTGACACAACATAACATTAAAGTATTATAATTTTATATAATGCAATTCACACATTACCTCTGACATGGCTGTCTGTTCATTTCAGTGCAACGATCTAACTATCAATAGAAACAGCTTTTCAAAATGATGAGTAACTGTTGCTTTGCTCTTACAGTTTTTTTCGATTGCTAAATGACAGTGGGCACAACTGGAGTTACATGTGCAAAACTCTAACTACAGTCTGCACTACCAACAGTCACCTGAGCTAAACAGTTCACATCACCTGCAAAACTCATTCCAAGCAACACAACTCTTAACACATGGCTCAAAACAGGCTCAGTGCAGCCAAACACTATGCACAACCCTCACTGAGATAACACACACTGTCACTCAGAACACACTGAGAGTAAAAACACTAGCATCAAACACCAATACAGAAAATACAAATTTTTCATCTTTACAGTTTGAACAATTTCAGTGAGTTCATACAAAGTAATATTTTCTTCAAAGAAAAGAGTAACATTCTTTCACATGATTTATTTAAATTTTTAGAACATAACAATTCTTTAAGGTAAATGAAAATTAGCAGTTTGCTTCAATAGTCTGTAGTAATTTACGGAATTACAGTAATGAGAAAAAAATCACAGTTTTGACAGCAGTGTGTTAGCATTTGAACAAAGTGCTGTAAATCCACAGTGTTGTGCAGGTTGTGGTTAAAGTCATGGGATAAGTGTGTAGAGTTTTGAAAACTGTGTTCAAGCAATGAAAAACGAACTAGAGTTTGGTCCACATGAACTGCTGCTGTGCAGACTGTAGTTAGAGTTTTGCACATGTAGCTCCAGTTGTGCCCACTGTCATTTAGCAATCGAAAAAAACTGTAATGGAAATTGATCAACGATATTCCATATTTAGATCATGAAAGGTTCAGGATAGCAAGATCTACTGACGCCAATTACTGTGGAACAGAAAATAAATGGATTTTATTATGAATATATGTGATATTTCTTTTTCAGGCACTGTTTCTATGGTCCTAAATAACACTTCTCCTGACCGTATTTTCAGATCTGACATTTATGTATGCATTCAGGCCCTGCTATTGAGAATCTCTAGCCAAATCCACAAGACAGTGTTGATGAAAATATAAAAGTACAGTTATAATTTTTTTCCACAATAAGCCAGGCGAGGAATACAGCTGAAGTTTCAATGAATTACAGGTTTTTGTAGCTAATTATGTTTGCTTTTATTCAAATAAACCTATGTATTGATTGGTAACACTTTATTTTAGACAGTTTCTTTGTTACACATGTTAATTATTATAGCAATAACCACAAATTACGCATAGTTTTCATAGTTGCATGCGATAACCCTAAACCGAACCCTAATCTTATACATGTTGTGAATTCATATTTCCCAGTACTTAGATGTAAAATTACACTAACACATACAACATAAAAAAGTAAACTTGTGATTTGATTGTATTTCATCAATACTGAATGAAACCCAACATGTGTGTGTGTCCACAAGGATAGTAAAACCTGACATTTTTGACGGGGGGCGGGGGGGAATTAAAAATAGTAAAATAGGTGAAACGGAGACCATAAATTGAGTGTGTGAGTGTGTGAGTGTGTGAATGTGTGAGTGTGTGTGAGTGTGTGTGTGTGTGTGTGTGTGTGTGTTTGATCTAAATAAATGTTCTTCGGATTTCAAGATCACTGAGGGAGTTTAAACAATTATTCTGCAAGTTTAAGGTTTCTTTAAAGATATGAATGCAGAATCGAGTGTTGTGAACACTGGACAGCCTGTGTGAGTTTTGAAAGATTATATCAAGGATCTGAAATTAGTGTCAAAGTGGTTATAAAAAAAAAAAAATTTTAATCCATAGAGAGAAACTGAATGGGAATGATACTTTTGAAGTTGTGGGTATTCACTCTGTTTCACTTGCATTTGCACACAAGCAGTGTTGCCAGAATGCTAATCATATTAATGGTATGGTTTCCCTCTGTTAATCATTGTGAAACATGTGCAGTGCTCAGATAAATATGTTTCTGATGGGTGAAGCAGCCCTCCTGCTACTACAGCTAACCTTGACTGACGTGTGTGTGTGTGTACCTGTTTTTTCTATTCTGGTGGGGACTTAAACCTGAATACACACAAACTCATGGGGACTCGTGTCACGGTGGGGACCTAAATTGAGGTCCCCACGGGTAAACAAGCTAATAAATCACACAGAATTAATTTTTTTGAAAATCTAAAAATGCAGAAAGTTTCCTGTAAGGGGTAGGTTTAGGTGTATGATAATGGAATATACGGTCTGTACAGTAGAAAAAGCATTACACCTATGGACAGTCCCCACAAAGATAGCAAACCAGACATGTGTGTGTGTGTGTGTGTGTCAGCCTGTGGTTTTGATTCAGTTTTCTAGGTGGGCATGTAGGTCACATTCTCAGTTATTTTTGACTATAATCAGCCTGTTATGTTTGGTGTGAAGTGACGGTCTAATAGCAACCAATCTACACTCCAGCTCTCCCTGAAATCTCAACAAGTGTAAAATTGTTTTGTTAACAAGTGGAACATTTGATCACTCTGAAGTAATGTGTCCTACTCTGCGTTGCCTCATTGCTATTCTATCTTTATTACTGATTTTTAAAAATAATAATAAAAAATAAATATAAAGAAAACTTCTTCAAATAGTTATATAAAAGATGGCATACAAAATTATGACACATTATTTATTATTATTATTATTTTATTTTTTTTGCTAAAGAAATTATACAACTGAATAATTATTTATTAAAATTAAAGAGGGTGATTAAAACCAGCATACAACGCAGCTAGAGAAAACAAGCATTTATGTAATCAGCATTTTCCTTAAAAACTCATAAGTAAACTGACAGAGTAAGAAAGTAAACATAAATGTTCTTTAGAAATAATCAAAGACTGGAAATGGACACTGCAAGTTTATAAGCAGTGCAATGTGCAAAAGTTTGGACTTCTTCAAATTGTCATTATCAGTCACTCTTATTTCATTATGTAATTCATTGACATTTCAAAACACTTTAGGCTGACCTTTGGTGATCCTAATCCTGATGTGTCTGATTCTTTCCAGCTTTGAAAGCTTTTCTATGTGGGTTGTAAAGACACAAATAGGCGCTCTTATTTTCCCAGCTAATGTCAGCTCTAGCACATAATGTGAGTCATGCTTCAAAGTTGTAATTTCAAGCCGTAATGTAGCTAACAGTCTTTAAGGTTTAAGTCATGAAACATTGATTGTTCTCTGAGGGGGCCGGCTGGCATGGATTTTTTTAAATCTTATTTTCCAAGAAGTTTCTCCTCTCAAATTAAACGAAGATTCTAACACGCTAAAGGTCTCAAGCCATAAAAAATCTAAATAGTCCAATATACTAATTTTATCAGTGAATGTTGCTTTTAAACACACGATTTATGAATATTTGAAAAGCACACAAATCATATGGACAATCCATCAATTGGGAAATATGTCATATGTAATCTATATTATCCTCAGTTCTAATTTGCATGAACATATAAGATATTATAAACATTAACATCTTAACTTTTTGTAAAGCTGCTTTGAAACGATTGTACACAGAGCCTGAAACTAACATTTTGACACACCTGCCAATGGGCAGTGAATTGAGAAAATTTACTGGCCATAAACATGTTTTACTGGCCATGAAACTGTATATGTATTATATTAAAAACACGCAAAACAAATTGGGGAACACACAACTAATTGTATTATTATGTGATTTTTTATATAATATAATATAATTAAATAATAATAATAATAATAATTACAACAATAATAAATCTTATTATTATTATTATATAACAACAGTACAATTACAATATTAATTATTATTTTTTTTTTCTTTGCTTTCAAACATCAAACCATAGACCTTGATGGAAAAACACAGATAAATTTGGTTTTACAAATAAAACTGACTTGACTTTACTTGAAGGTAACAAGACAGTATGCCATATAGGGCTCATTCCAACCGAACGTATGAGCATAATTCCACACTTTTCATGTAGTAAAAGTGCGGAAGGAGTGTCCTTTCATCTGAAAACATCCCAGAGCACTGGCCCAATATGGACTGTAAGCACTGACAGATGTCACTGACAGATGGCAGCCAAATTCACACATGTGGCTCTTAAAGCCAGAGTTCACCCAAAATCACCATTTATTCACCCTCATGTTGTACCTGAACCACTTTTGTTCATCTACGACACACACAAGAAGAATGCTCTTCTTGTCCATGCAACTACAGTGAATGGGGACTTAAAACTAGTCAATTTGTGCACTATAGTCATACGCAGCTTTGTGGTGGACAATTTAAAAGATGAAAAAGTAGTATTATGGATAATCAACATATTTTGAATAACGTATTGGTATTGTGTGAAAAATATGCATTCATGTAATCAATAAAAACATAACTGTAGTCTGGTTATGAGCATTTCAAAATGTAATATAATTCAATTACAAGTAATTTTTGGAATCGGATTACGTAATCTAGATTACATGTAATCAGTTACTACCCAGCACTGATGACATTCATCAGAGTCTGTGAGAGAGGTATCAATGTCCAATACTTAAAAAAATAAGCAATTTCAGGAAAATCAGGATTTTAACTCATTGACTCAATAATGCAGTCGCAGGTTAAATTTCAGTCTGTTTTTCACTAACAGCTATCAGAAGAACATGCACTTGGATCTTAAGGAGTATTTCATGATATGTTAATGGTTTTTATGCATCATTCGTGCTATCGTTTATGATGACTCTTCATTAAATTGTATGGAAACCATCTGTAATGCATATTTCCCTTGTGTTTCACAAAATTAATTTGGACTGGAATAACATAAGTGAGAAAATGACTGGATTTTTAGGCTGAACTAGTCAGAAAATAGACTGTGCTGTAGAAATAATGCAATAAGACAAGCAAACAGCATGCAAAGCAGCAAATAAATGGAAATGCATGCGGGCTGCTAGCGTGAGCTCCCATACGTCGTTATGCATGCTTTATGCAATGTCATGCAACGCTTTCTCCAATGGTCCAGGGAATTTCGTGCCTCCCAATACAAACACAAAATGGCAGCACTGGAAAAGGTTGGTGCAATCAATCACGCCAGTCCTGGAGTCAGCCTCACCGCACGCCACACACATCTGATTTTCCGTCTCCAAGATGGAGGCGCTTCAGAAATCTTGAGTATTTATGAGCAGATGTCTAGTTTAGATGGCGAGCATCAGGTATACGACTGAACGTTATTAACGCTCATGCTTCATCTTATTCACGCAAACCTATCGATCATTTTCATGCTGCCTCTAGTATGAGCTCCACGTATGCCTGAGATGCATGGTGCTCACGTATCTAGTGTCTGTTTTAGTGTTGTAATTTGCTTAATGTCATTACTCTAATTGGTGTACTCAGCTAAATGAAAGGCCAGCAGAAAACGGTGCTCGTGTGCTCCGAGTTGAGCGTTTGCCCGCTGGAATACATGAACTTTATCAGCACTTCTTTTTGTAGCCCCGGCCCAGAGCTCACAGTGAAACAGGTTTCACACACAAGAAAGTATTTTTAAACATGTATCTGCTGAGCAGATTCAAAGCAGAAAACACAGAAATATTGTTTTATCAAAAGATATTTTTTTCTCATGAGCATTCTTATGTATTTTACATCTAGTGTGTTTCTACCACTCATATATTTACTCACATTTGCACAGACAATAAAACATACAATGCTGAGGTATAACAGCATCTAAAATGAAAATGAACAACATCCTTATTTATTAATTGTTAGTATTTTTTCAATGGCGTTTGTTTACTGCTGTTGTTTTAATGCAGCTTCATTTGAAATGATGACATTTCTGTTCTTTGTGACTTGTTTCTAAGAAATACTTAATGTTAAAGGGGTCATATGACGTTGCTAAAAAGTAACATTATTTTGTGTATTTGGTGTAATGAAATGTGTTTATGCAGCTTATCACCGGAACACCGGCATTGTAGGCTGCTCTCCAAGGAAACAGTCCTCATTCTCCGTAAAATGCGTTGCACACATCTGAATATTTGGTTTGAACTGTTCTGGAACAGTGTTGTAAATACAACTTAACCACTGATTTCTAGTTGTGTCCTCTTTTGGAAGGCCAAACAAAGTAGTTTCGCTTTCACAACGAAACACACAGCATCTCCACGACATGGTGGTGGGGCAACAATACTACAGCGAGAATCAAAGTTACGCCGTCTTTCTTTGCGTATACATTTGGACGGTGTAATGCAAATCTTCCCACATCGTGACGTAGACATGTTTAAACGAGGCGTTTTAGGAGGGCATGGACGAGTCTTAACTTTTATAAAGAATATCTCTTTGGGTTTGAGACTTCAGTCTTTGCAACTTTAGGGATCTTATCTATTCACGAACAGCTTTTAACATTCCAAAGAAAAAGGAAAACTTGAAATCGCATCATATGACCCCTTTAAAAAAGAATATAAGGTAACACTTTATAATAACTGCATGCTACTAATCATTATGTCAGAGTATTGGAGTTTTGTTGTGTTTTTCTCCCTCATCTGCCCATATTCGGTCGTTCCTGTTCCTGTCCTGGTTGTGTCTTTATTATTTAACCTCCTTTTCACCTGTGTCTTGTTAATTAGTCATCAGTTCCTCTTCCATTTGTATAAATTCCTTTCCTTTATTTCTTTGAGTTGTTTATATTCTATTGGGCTCAGCTCACCCTCAGCCATTGTGCAGTGGGCGGAGCTTTCCTCCGCGCTCTCCCTGTCCATGGCGCTCTCCCCCGTGGCGAGCTTCTCCCTTCTCTCCGTTTTGTTTCCGTTTTTGTCAGTTTTTATTTTTGTTATGGATAATCCCAATTACCTCCTCCTTCTGTTTGAGCAGATGAGGATGCCTCGTGAGGTCCACTCGGTGATCTTTGTGGAGATCGCCAACCACTCCAGCTTCCCGGACAGAAGCCTCTGCACATTCTTCCTGACGAGCCTCAACGATGAGTGCAGAGCGTGGTTGTCCGGAGGTGGACCTTGGGATTCTTTCGCCGCCTTTGTGGAGAGGGTGCTGGCGAGCAACAACTCGCCGTTCACCATCGGCCCTGCCGAGGAGCATCTCACCAGTCCCACTCTGGACCCGGAGCCCAGCCCACCATCACCCCACAGCGCGGAGCATAAGCCTGAGCCAGCCGCGACCGACGAGCCATCACCAGAGAGAGCGACAGTGCTGAGGATCGCCTCAGAGCTAGAGCCCGTGACGTCAGACCAGGTGCGAGAGCCGGCTACAGAGCTCGCCACGGGGGAGAGCGCCATGGACAGGGAGAGCGCGGAGGAAAGCTCCGCCCACTGCACCATGGCTGAGGGTGAGCTGATCCCAATGGACTATAATTCGGATATATATGCAGACATGCCCCCTCTTCTTCCGCCTTCGTCTGAACTGTCTGTCTGCCCTGAACTATCTGCCAGTCCTGAAATGACCATGGAGGTCATTCCCCTATTGCTGGTGCTCCCGGTGCTGGGAGTGGCCTTCTGGTGTGTGTGGGCAGCACACACCATCCCTGAAAAAACTGGTGCTCACAAATTCCCACCCACCCTCCCTTTCCTGCCTCTTCCTGTCATCCCTGCTGCTTTAGCTCCGCCACCGCTGTTTCCTGTCAGCCCCTCTGCTCACCCTCAGCCCACCATCTGTGCGCTGGATTCGCCATGGGTCTACCAGTCTCCATCTGCATCGTGACTGCCCTACGGCTCCCCCTTCTGTCGTCGACCATCCGCTGCCTCGGGACTCCACTCCTCCGGCTGAGCCTCGTCCCTCCGGCTCTGTCAGGCTCCTCCTTCCCTCCAGCTCCACCTCGGTCCTCAGTTGCTCCGGCTTCACAGTGGCCTTCCGGATCCCCGCCTCCACCTCGGTTCCCGGAGCCATCTGCTCTGCCTTGGCCCCCCGTCTCCACCTCGGGCTCCTCCTCCACCTGCTCTGCCACGTCGGTAGGTCCCCTGGAGTCGTCAGCCCTTCCTCCATCATGGCTCCTCCCTCCGTCGGCTCCACCGTGGGCCGCCATCATGGCTGTGGCCTGGGTCTTGTTAATTATCCTCGTTTGCCTGTGTATTTAAGTTCTAGTCTGTCCTGTGTTCCCTGGTCCGGTATTAAATGCGTTACCTTGTGGGTGTTTACCTGCCCTGTCTGGATTACCCCTTGATGCACATTGAATATTATTTAACTGTTCTTCATCATCGTCGTTCACCGTCCCAAATTCCTCCTCCTCCTGCTGGAGCAAAGGGAGATTCAAAGTCCATACGGCGATCTTTCTGGAGATTGCCAACGACACCAGCTACCTGGATGACTCGCTCTGCGCGTTCTACCACACCAGCCTCAACGCCGCATGCAGAGCGCAGTTCTCCGGAGATGGACCTCGGAAGGAATTCGCCACCTTTGTGGAGTGGGTGCTGGCGACTTGCAACTCGCCATTCACCATCTGCCTCAAAGAGGACCTCGGCAGCCCCACTCCAGACCTAGAGCCCAGCCAGTCACCACCCCGCTTCACGGAGTGCTCGCTCGAGCCCACCGCAGACTGAGAGCCCGCGCCGCCGTGATCAACGAGCCGTTGCCGAGGAGAGCAACAGAGCTTAAAATTGCCCTGGAGCCAGAGCCTCACAGATCGTCTGACTAGGTAACAGCACTCGCCATGGGGGAGATCGCTGTGGATTGCGAGAGCGCGGAGGGAGGCTCTGTCCACTGCACCGTAGCTGAGGGTGAGCTGAGTTCAGTGGACTCTGCATTACCAGTTCTTCCGTCGTCATCATCTGCCTGTCTTGAACCACCCATCTGCCCTGAACTGTCAATCTGCCCTGAACTGTCTGTCTGCCTGGAAATATCTGTCTACCTTGAACTGTCGGTCAGTCCTGTCTCGACCACTGAGGTCATTCCCCTATCGCTGGCGCTCCCGGTGCTGGGAGTGGCCTTCTGGTGTGTGTGGGCAGCACACACCATCCCTGAAAAAACTGGTGCTCACAAATTCCCACCCACCCTCCCTTTCCTGAATTTTCCTGTCATCCCTGCTGCTTCTTCTCCGCCACCGCTGGCTCCTGTTAGCCCCTCTGCTCACCCTCAGCCCACCATCTGTGCGCTGGATTCGCCATGGGTCTGCCAGCCTCCATCGGCGTCGTGGCTGGAGGATCCCTATTCTCCCGTTTCCAGCCTCTGAGTCCTGGACTCCACCTCGGCCCGTCGACCCAGCAGCTCCACCATGGCTCCTAGCTCCCTCCTCTCCACCGTGGCCCGTCAGTCCACCAGCTCCGCCGGGCTCCCTCGTCCCTACGGCAGGCTCCTCCTTCCCTCCAGCTCCACCTCGGTCCTCAGTTGCTCCGGCTTCACAGTGGCCTTCCGGATCCCCGCCTCCACCTCGGTTCCCGGAGCCATCTGCTCTGCCTTGGCCCCCCGTCTCCACCTCGGGCTCCTCCTCCACCTGCTCTGCCACGTCGGTAGGTCCCCTGGAGTCGTCAGCCCTTCCTCCATCATGGCTCCTCCCTCCGTCGGCTCCACCGTGGGCCGCCATCATGGCTGTGGCCTGGGTCCCGCCTGTCTCTTCCTGCTCCAAGTCCCTCCTGTCTTCTCCCTGGCTCCTCCCGCCGTCTGATCCGCCCTGGACTCTGTTCACCGTCCTCCTCCCGGGAGTCCGTCCTCCGCCCAAACCTCCACCTGGGTTGTCTGCCTGCCTTCCTGCCAGCCCAGCGCCATCCCCTGTCACCATCCCACATCCACTCCTTTGTCCTCCTCCTAAGTCCCCTTCCGTCCCACCCTTTCTTCCTGTGGCGCGAGGTCACACCTTCAAGGAGGGGGAGCGAGCTGTCACAGTATTGGACGTTTGGTTGTGTTCTCTCCCTCATGTGCCCATATTTGGTCATTCCTGTTACTGTCCTCGTTGTGTCTTTATTAGTTAACCTTCTTTCACCTGTGTCTTGTTAATTAGTCATTAGTTCCTCTTCTGTTTGAATAAATTCCCTTCCTTTAGTTCTCTGAGTTGTCGGTTATTGCATGTGGTTACCCTTCGTGTGTGGATATTCCCTTCATCTTTCCCTGTGGATTTATTAAAAATAATTAAGATTATCTTCGACGTACGCTCTTCTGTCTTTATTCCAGCACGTAAGCGTGACACATTAAGCATTAGTCAACTCAGTAAATTCATTTATAAAGCATTATCTCCACATTAATAGACAAGTAGTAAGCAGTTTATAAATGCAACTAAATGCTTAGTTTCTGATTTAAAATCATATCTATAATGTTTTTAATAATTGTATTTTCATAATTTATTAATAATCAATTTATCATTTCTAAATTAAGTATTATATTATTAACAAACCAGTTATTTAGGAGTTGTCAGTGGATCATAAGATCATTTAGAAAGTACAACTAAATGATTAATAAACTATTTAAATGTACATTTATACATATTATTTAGACATATAGTAATAGTTACTGTATTACTCTTTATTAACACATATTCTTACTGTAATTCACTATTAATTCAGGTAGTTATTTATGTTTCTTCTAAACAGAAAAGGAAACAAACAACAGAGTGATACAGAACACAGAAATATTTATTTCAAGATGCAAAATAACAAAACTGTACAACTGTGCACTTGGTATATAATGAAACATAAACCTCTGCAATGTCATAGAAATATAAAAACAATTCTGTACTCCTCCAGAAAACATAACTTAGCAGTAACATGAATCTAAGCCTCAGCAATCTGATATAAAATATTTTTTGATCATTTTTTGAATATATTTGTTTTTCTATTTCAGCTCATTGTGAGTCTTCAGTTTGAAATGCAGAATTTATTTGAAATTTGCCACGCTTGGCACTTCTTTGTGACTCACTGTTTGCACTGAGTTTTTACTCATATTTACTTTCTTGCTTTTTTTGTGGTTCCTTTTTTATTTTTATATGATATTTGTAAAAGCTTTATGAGGTATAAATAGTTTTCATATAAACATAATAAAACATTTATTAACACAATATTAGTATTTTTCTAAATAATATGTATAATTTCAATAGTTTATTAATCCTTTACTTCTAAATGATCTTATGAACCACTGACAACAACTAAATAACTGGTTTGTAAATAATGTGATACTTTAATTTAGAAATGATAAATTGATCATTAATAAAGTATGAAAATACAATTAATAAAAACACATATATATATATATATATATATATACTCTCTCTCCTCTCCACCTGTAGCTGGTGTGTGGTGAGCACACTGGCGCCGTTGTCCTGTGGCTTCCGTCGCATCATCGAAGTGGATGCTGCACACTGGTGGTGGTTGAGGAGAGACCCCCCCACATGATTGAAAAGCGCTTTGGGTGTACAACAATACACAATAAAGCGGTATATAAATGCATCATTCATTCATTCATTCATTCATATATACAGTGCTGCTTGAAAGTTTGTGATCCCTTTAGAATTGTCTATATTTCTGCATGAATATAACCGGGAAAAAAAATCATCAGATTTTCATGCAAGTCCTGAAAGTTGACAAAGAGAACCCAATCAAACATGTGAGACAAAAATATGTTCTTTGTCATTTATTTATTCAGGAAAACGATACAATATTACATATAGTTGTTTTCAATCAGTGAAATTACTTTCAGGTGTCAGTGTGTGCCCTGTTTTATTTAAAGAACAGGGATCTATCAAAGTTTGGTCATGTTTGTGGAAGTGTATCATGTCACAAACAAATGAGATCTCAGAAAAAACAGTTGGTGTTGTTCATCAGGCTAGAAAAGGTTTCAAAGCCATCTCTAAAGAGTTTAGACTCCACCAATACACAGTCAGACTGATTGTGTAGAAATGGAGGAAATTCAAGACCACGGTTACCCTCCCCAGGAGTGGTCCACCAACAAAGA
>NW_015635041.1:246738-247687 GCF_001515625.1 Sinocyclocheilus rhinocerous | reverse complement strand
AGGAAATTCAAGACCACTGTTACCCTCCCCAGGAGTGCTCCACCAACAAAGAACACTCTAAAAGCAAGACGTGTAAAAGTCCATTAGGTTTCAAAGGACTGCAGGCTAACTTCTAAGCAACTAAAGGCCCCTCTCACATTTTCGTTAGTGAATGTTTATGAGACCATCATCAGGAGAGAACTGAACAACCATGGTGTCCATGGCAGAGTCGCAAGGAGAAAGCCACTGCTCTCCAAAAAGAACATTGCTGCCTATCTGCAGTTTGGTAAAGATCATGTGGACAAGCCAGAGGAATACTGTAGAAATGTTTTGTGGATGGATGAGACCAAAATAGAACATTTTGGTTGAAATGAGCAGCGTTACGTTTGGAGAAAGAAAACAATGCATTCCAGCATAAGAACCTTATCCCATCTGTGAAACATGGTGGTGGTAGCATCATGGTTTGGGCCTGTTTTGCTGCATCTGGTCCAGGATGGCTTGCCATCATTGATGGAACAATGAATTCTGAATTATACCAGCAAATTCTGAAGGAAAATGTCAGGACATCTGTCCGAGAACTGAATCTCAAGCGAAAGTGAGTCATGCAGCAAGACAACGACCCCAAGCACACAAGTCGTTCTACCAAAGAATGGTTAAAGAAGAACAAAGTTAATGTTTTGGAATGGCCAAGTCAAATTCCGGACTGTAATCCAATTGATATTTTGTGGAAGGACCTGAAGCAAGCAATTCATAGGAGGAAACCCACCAACATCACAGAGCTGAAGTGGTTCTGTACTGAGGAATGGGCTAAAATACAAGATGTTGTGCAGGACTGATCAGTAGTTACAATAAACGTTACTTGCAGTTATTGCTGCAAAAGGGGGTCACACCAGATACTGAAAGCAAAGATTCACATACTTTGCCACTCACAAATATTTAACACCGGGATCATTTTTCTCAATAAATAAAT
>NW_015635041.1:244646-246403 GCF_001515625.1 Sinocyclocheilus rhinocerous | reverse complement strand
GCAGGACTGATCAGCAGTTACAAGAAACGTTACTTGCAGTTATTGCTGCAAAAGGGGGTCACACCAGATACTGAAAGCAAAGATTCACATACTTTTGCCACTCACAAATATTTAACACCGGATCTTTTTCTCAATAAATAAATGACAAAGTATATATTTGTGTCTCCTTTGTTTTATTGGATTCTCTTTGTCTACTTTCAGGATTTGTGTGTAAATCTAATTATGTTTTGGGTCATATTTATGCAGAAATATAGAAAATTCTAAATGGTTCACAAACTTTCAAGCAGCACTGTATATATATATATATATATATATATATATATACATCAAGAACTAAGCATTTGTAGCTGCATTTATAAACTGATTACTACTGTCTATTAATGTTGGGATAATGCTTTATAAATGATGAATTGACTATTTACTAATAGTTAACTAATGATTCATAGCGTGCAGTTATTATAAAGTGTAACTGAATATAATTTAAAATAACATTCTGAATAACATCTCTGTAATCGTTTAACCATGACTTATTTAATGTTTATTTTGTTTGCCGTTGGACACAAAATTCATTTTTTAGTGTGCTGTCACTCAAAAAGTGACCATAAAAAACAACAAAATGTAAAATAAAATGATCATAAAAGTAATCAGTTTTATTGGTGCGCTGTAATTCAAGTCTTCAGAATCCATATGATTTCTTTTTTTTTTGAGGAACAGACCCAAATTCAAGCCTTTAACAATCTCCATCCTCAGTAATCATCACATCTCACTTATAAATTTAGACTAAATAGATTTAATTCAATAAATATTCTTTACAAACCTGATTATATTTCATACTTCTTCTTCTCATGTAAATTTGTGCAAATATAAACTGAAACATGATATTTTTTTAATGAGAATAAGATATTTTAATGAGATTAAAAGATTTTGTAACACTTTATTTTACACGTCACATGTAATACCTATAATGGCAGAAAATTATACATAATTACATGCAGCTAAACTGAACCCTATTCCTAAGCCTTATAGTGTCAGACTATGTTCCGTGTTTTGTGTGTTTTGCACCCCATGTGTTCCTAGTTTTCCCTCTTGTGTAATTATGCCCTTATTTGATTTGGTTATCTTCCTGTTCCTGCTCCCTGATTGTTTCCAATTTGATCCCAGGTGTGTCTCGTCTTCCCCTGATTTAGTTGTGTTCTTAAGGAGTGTTTTGTTCAGAGTTCTTTGTCCAGTATTGAACTTCGATCCCAGTGTCCTACGTGTGGTTTTTCCTGTTGTAAATAAAGTCTGTGATAATTCTGGAATCTCCTTCGTCTCCTCACTCCTTCATAGTAGGCACACCGTAACATATAGTAAGTACATGTAGTTAATTAATATTACTCAGTACTTAACTGTATAATTATACTGTAACAAGGACACTTCCGTTCACTCACCACCAGAGGTCATCGCTCACTACATGGACTCTCACACTACACAGACTGTTACACTATACCCTGGACTACATTTCCCATCATCCATTGCACTGATTGCACACAGCTGTAACCAATCACACGCTCACCTGAAAGCTATTACACACAATATATAACATCCACCCATCCTGCTCAAGTCCGAGTACTGTCTGCGTTTATTACTCTCCTAGTGATAGCACTTTACAGAGCTAGTTCCAGTTTTCCTAGTTTAGTCATAGTCTCGCCTTGCCTGTTTTCCTGTGTTCAGATTCTTGCCTGTGTTTTCGGATTACCCTTTTTGTCTTGCTGTTT
>NW_015635041.1:241268-244485 GCF_001515625.1 Sinocyclocheilus rhinocerous | reverse complement strand
AGCGTGCAGTTATTATAAAGTGTAACTGAATATAATTTAAAATAACATTCTGAATAACATCTCTGTAATCGTTTAACCATGACTTATTTAATGTTTATTTTGTTTGCCGTTGGACACAAAATTCATTTTTTAGTGTGCTGTCACTCAAAAAGTGACCATAAAAAACAACAAAATGTAAAATAAAATGATCATAAAAGTAATCAGTTTTATTGGTGCGCTGTAATTCAAGTCTTCAGAATCCATATGATTTCTTTTTTTTTTGAGGAACAGACCCAAATTCAAGCCTTTAACAATCTCCATCCTCAGTAATCATCACATCTCACTTATAAATTTAGACTAAATAGATTTAATTCAATAAATATTCTTTACAAACCTGATTATATTTCATACTTCTTCTTCTCATGTAAATTTGTGCAAATATAAACTGAAACATGATATTTTTTTAATGAGAATAAGATATTTTAATGAGATTAAAAGATTTTGTAACACTTTATTTTACACGTCACATGTAATACCTATAATGGCAGAAAATTATACATAATTACATGCAGCTAAACTGAACCCTATTCCTAAGCCTTATAGTGTCAGACTATGTTCCGTGTTTTGTGTGTTTTGCACCCCATGTGTTCCTAGTTTTCCCTCTTGTGTAATTATGCCCTTATTTGATTTGGTTATCTTCCTGTTCCTGCTCCCTGATTGTTTCCAATTTGATCCCAGGTGTGTCTCGTCTTCCCCTGATTTAGTTGTGTTCTTAAGGAGTGTTTTGTTCAGAGTTCTTTGTCCAGTATTGAACTTCGATCCCAGTGTCCTACGTGTGGTTTTTCCTGTTGTAAATAAAGTCTGTGATAATTCTGGAATCTCCTTCGTCTCCTCACTTAGGCACACCAGGCACACCGTAACATATAGTAAGTACATGTAGTTAATTAATATTACTCAGTACTTAACTTACTGTAACAGTTATCTTTATAGTTATCGTGCTTGGTGTGAACGGGCCTTTACACTATACCCTGGACTACATTTCCCATCATCCATTGCACTGATTGCACACAGCTGTAACCAATCACACGCTCACCTGAAAGCTATTACACACAATATATAACATCCACCCATCCTGCTCAAGTCCGAGTACTGTCTGCGTTTATTACTCTCCTAGTGATAGCACTTTACGGAGCCAGTTCCAGTTTTGTTAGTTTAGTCATAGTCTCGCCTTGCCTGTTTTCCTGTGTTCAGATTCTTGCCTGTGTTTTCGGATTACCCTTTTTGTCTTGCTGTTTCAGACTCTGTTTGCCTCTGCCTGGATAATTGCTATGTACCTGGATTATCTCTCTTTGTAGTGTGAGAGTCCATGTAGTGAGCGGGTGACCTCTGGTGGTGAGTGAACGGAAGTTCATAGACCGGATTCGTGACAGACACCTTAAAATAAAGTTTAGTCTATATTTTGAATGATTTTTGCTTATATATAGGATCAAACAAATGTTTTGATAGAATCAACAATATTTTTTGATAGTTACACATTTCAGGGATTTTTTTATTTTTTGTCTTTGTGCAAATTCAGGTATGTCTTGAAAATGTTTTTGTAGCTGTTACTGAAGTGCCAAAGTCTTACATGGACAGAGAGTAGACAGAGAAGAAATGAACATTGCTCTGAGCAAGAAAAAAAAAACAGAAAGAGAAAGAGAAATCCATTAAATTCTGTTGAAATATTGAGTGAATATATCTATATGTTTTTTTTTTTCCTGCACATATTTTTTTTCCCGTTTTTATTTTATAAAAACCTTATGAAAGATTAAACTAGTATTGGATTGTGTCTCAGTAAAAGGCATGGTGAGACTGAATCGTCCCACTGTCCGTTTCAAACCTTTCAATCTTCTCCAGGTTCACTTATAGCACTTAAAAATAAAATAAATTAAACTATAAGCTAATCAAGTACCATAAAAATTCAAACATTAACCATATTAAATACTATATGTAATTCATGCACATTTTTTGTACTGTTTTTTGGCAAAAAAGAAATGTCAAATAAGTGTGCACATCTAAAACCCAAAATGGCTCAGGTGTAGAACAAAAATAATAATAATACTAAAAACAAAAAACAAGGAAGATGAAAGTCTGCACACTGAAATTAAAGCTCAATTTACAACTAAGCACAATGTTTCAACCAGTAGGTTTTCGTCAGGCTCCAGGAACAATTTGTTCAGCGCGCTGGAGCATAAGTTGTTTAGCGTGATCTCCAATGATTCTGCACTTCACTGGGTACTGAGCTCGGTCAAAAACACCTCTTTACTTCAGCCACATTCTGCCTGCTTGTAATAAATACTTTTTAAGACTCTTAATGAGCTTCAGGGAAGATGAAAGTCTGCACACTGAAATTAAAGCTCAATTTACAACTAAGCACAATGTTTCAACCAGTAGGTTTTCGTCAGGCTCCAGGAACAATTTGTTCAGCGCGCTGGAGCATAAGTTGTTTAGCGTGATCTCCAATGATTCTGCACTTCACTGGGTACTGAGCTCGGTCAAAAACACCTCTTTACTTCAGCCACATTCTGCCTGCTTGTAATAAATACTTTTTAAGACTCTTAATGAGCTTCAATTTCAGTGTGCAGAAAACCACCTTCTTTGTCTGAACATTTGGACCCCACTATACATGCAGTAAACATCATGATTAACACTCGGCATTAAATGTCAAATGGCAGCCATACTGCTTTATTTGCTTCAATTGTCTTACAGATTGAAGACACACCCTGAAATGCTCCCATACACACTCTAAACACACACACACACACACACACACACACACACACACACAAAAAATATAAAAAATTATATTCTCACACACACACGCACACACACACACACACACACACACACATACACACACACACAGCTGGCTGTGGCAGTGAATCATGCAAACGTCTCAAGCCGAGACTGACAGTGATTGAAAAGGGCTCATGCAGCGTTAATTAATTGTCTAATCAGCATTATTGCTCTTGCTGTTATTTTTACACATCTTCAAGCAATGAAATTAGCAATCCATTTCCTTCAAAAATGCTGTATTTTCGCACAAGTATCTGCCATTCTGCATTCGAGTGCACACTTGGCTCTGATAAGATGTCTGTGACGTAGAGCAGATCTATTTACAGATTTACTGAAGAACAGTCTTCAGTAAGGAATGCTTGCATATTTAAAATAAGTCAAAATAAAAACAAATTCCATCAAC
>NW_015635041.1:232656-241109 GCF_001515625.1 Sinocyclocheilus rhinocerous | reverse complement strand
AACAAAACAGCGTTGGATGAAGTGGATTAGAGCCCTGCACGGGCCTCAAATATAGGCCCAAGCCCGTATTTTTCCCCAAAATCCCCAAAAAAAAAAAAAAAAAAAAAAAAAAATTGGAGTATGCAGCATTTGTACTGCAACTCAAAAGGGCACAAAACAAAAGGGTACCTCACTGAAATAAAGCTGCCCTGTCCTGCCCCGACATGCCCCTGGCGTTCTGTTTGCGGTTGAGAAATGACTACTGACAGGTTTCCAAAGAATATAGCTCAGTCAGAGTCAACAGCATGTTTAATTTGACAAGAACAAAACTGTGGCTCTGAGGGATGAAGTACAGTTCATTTAATATGTTGCAGTACTGAGTGTCAAACATTCACTTGACAAAACACTGAAAATGCATGTTTCCACAGATCTCCAGTGGACTATAACATGAGTTGTGAAAATTAGACATGGCATAAGACAGAACAGCATATCAGAGAGACCTAATTTTCCTCTGTGTCGAATAAAAATGGCATCTGCTGTAAGTGAGGTCTGCGCTTTCAGAGTCTGTATTACAGTAGTTTCTCATCTGGAGGACTCTTAAGTGCTTCAGTGCAATGTTAACCTGAGGACACGCTCCCCATCTCCACCTCATTCCTCAGCTGCCTTCTCTAAAATGGAAAGTTACTGTCTAGAAGAGTGGACTGAATCTAAGCAGAGTATTTTGCGACTGCACAGATCGCAAGTTAATAATTTCAGTGTTATTCGGCAAAAACTGCATATGACCAATAATCTGTGAACATAGAGTCTTATACTCACATAAAGCAGTGGCCAAAAGTGATGTCTGGAGTGGACATTTGCACAATATTTGCTTTTAACCCTTTCCCACCGTTGACAGATTTTTTTTCGTCTTTCTGTGGTTTCATTGTTATACAGTAGGAGGTGCTATTATGCATCTTCTGATAGACTACTGAATCTCCAGATCAAAACACAGTGAAGAAGAAGCACAAACAAACAATCACATACACTGAAAAAAAAAATGATTCATTGAATTTACAAAAAATTTTTAAGGTAAGTGGTTGCAATCAATTTATTTTAGCTAAATTTAAATAAACAAATTTAGTTGACTAACTTTCAACATTTTTTTTAATTTAAATGTAGCTAAAATAAATTGTTTGCAACAACTTACCTTAAAAAATTTGTATCATTTTTTTTTCAGTGTATTTAAGCAGATGCATATGTAAAAATGTGATCATCAAACATTAAACAGCATATAAATTAAAACTGCCTAAAGTTACAGAATGAATGTCGATGCAGGATGTGAAGCTTTGGATGTGTTGATGGAAACGATCGACTTTATCTATGTTTTTATCATCGTTCTGAATCTGAATCAGTCATTGTCGTTTACAAAAACACAGTTTTCTCAGCTTTTTGTTCAAAATTGCTTTTTTACTGAAAATTGTGCATTCATCTGTTGATTTTTTCAAGCAGAGGCTCTGTTCTTTTTTTGACATTTTGCATGTTCAGATATTCATACAACACAATATTCTGGGAGTCATGAACATTTTATGAAAACTTGCAGGGAAAGAATTAATGATTAAGTTCAATTAAACCATCAAAATAATGAACTTGTTGTAAGAGGAAAAAACTACTTGGCTGGCAAAACTATTTGGGAAAAAATACTATGTGAAAAATGCATAGAAAACAAACAATAATGTGTGAATAAAAACTGAATAATAATGTGTACATTGACAATATAATTGGTTATTAGTATTTCATTGGCTCGCTCTCGCTTGTATTTGATTAGCAGCCATTCTCATTGGTATTCCTCAATATGCAGATCACAAATGAAAGGATTGTAATGCGGAGCACATAGAAAGGCTTTACCCTCTCCGAACACACCTACGCAATATGCTTAGAAATCTACATCAGCATAACATCACATACAAGATATTCAAAGTCACTTTTAAGCCAGACATCACTTTTGACCAGTACTGCATGGAACAATAACAATTTGTTGCATTAAATGTGTTTCTCATCAAAGGATTTAAGCTTTAATTTGCATCTAGTTGGGTAAATTGAAGATTTGCTCCTCTACAGATATTTAACAAATAATGAGAAGTATACCAATCATCCCAATAAAATGTATATTCAGCAGAAATCAGTGCAGGGTGGGACTTGTTGATCCTGGATGATGCAGGCAAGCATTATTTTCATTAGAACAACATGCACTGATGAATCATGCGCAGTGAGTTCCTGTGAAGACAATGAAGTTTGCATGTGAATTAGCTGCTGTTGCGGTGCTGGTTTTATAGCAGGTGGAGCGTGAGAGCGGTAGTGTTGATGTGGCAGTGCTCTCTGACCGACTAAGAGCTGTTCTGTTCCAGCTCCGTGAGTAGGTGGACTCTCATCCACAGTTCCCTCTCTTTCTCTCTGTCTGAGCACAGGATCTTTGTTTTCATCTATCCTGCTACCAGTTACAAAAGGTTTCCATGGGAACTAAATGGAGAATTAAACTGTTGGTAAGCCGACAAGAAAAGTTATTTAGGAAAATTATTATTTTAGTTATTGCATTTAAGACTGCTAAAAAAGGGAGATTACAAAAAAAAAAAAAAAAAAGAAAAAAAAAAAAGCTCAGTAGTTAAGGCTGTGCATGTGATGTGGTGATAGCCAGGGGCTTTGCTACGTCACTAATGGAGTTTGTAGATGATTGCTACACAGATAAGGAACCACCTGCTTCAGATCATTCCCTGACCTGCTGATTATAATGTCATACAAATGTGGACACAAAGTGCATTCACCAAAAATGTTACTTTGCATTTAAACACGATAAATGAACGAGACTCCAAAAAAAATCTTTGGAAAGCAATCTGGTGAATATTATAAAATCCAAAAACATGTCCACATTATATTTAACCCAAAGATCAAAATAAATTATGTCATTAATTATCATAGAAATATCTCATTATTGTGTGGCCGTGTGAATGTGTACATTATTAAAGAAACCCAAACACTGCCAAGTATCTAAACTAGGGGTTCTTTATTTCCGACCGCGTACGCAGAAGACGCGGCATTAATACTCAAGGTTTCCCATTGAGGGGAGTTGTGCCGATGAAATTTATACAGTGAAGAATAAACACAACCAAAAGCACGCTTCCCTAAAGGTATAAAGAAACAAACCAAAATTATAAGCACTTCAAGTAGTTCTCACAGTTACAGAAATCACTTCAGGCCAGGTTCGCCAATTCCCCTTTTTTTTCCCTTTACAAGGATAGCCACACAGTAACAAAAAATAAATAAATTAATTAATTAATTAAACAAAGTACAATGAAACTTGGTGTGAGCACTTAACCGCCAGATAAACAACGGTAGTGGCTAATGATGCTTTCTAAAGGAAGAACAAACATAGAAGTATAATCAAATACACGTTCTCATAAGCCACTTACAACTATTGACTAAATAAATTAAAGTAAATCCATTTTACACTCTGTACATCTCTATTAACATTGTTATTACTATCTTCTTCTCCAAGGACAGATTATTAATGAATTCAAATTAATATTGACATCAAAACAGTATACAACTAGTGAACCATTTTCTCTGAGTATACATATACATTTCCCAAAAACAAATGAAATAAATATTACTCACTCCATGGCGCGATGCGTCGCATTTGAAATTCACTCAGTTGTCACCTCACATGCACCTTCATGTGCCTTCGTTCTCCCCTCTAGTATTGTTTTATTAAAGGAGAAAGAAGTTTGGTTTACTTTCCCTTCCACTTCACAATATAAATGGCATGTACTAAACTCAACGTTCACATTAAATATCACTCATGCTCGATCTCTGCGGCCTGCACGATTCCTCTATGCAGATATTTCTCACCCACGGAGAAATCCAAAATCCGTGTGATCACAGACTGCTCCAAACTGCTCAGCGACCAGACCAACACCCAACCGAGGGTTTCCCCTTTTTTCCCCCAGACCAAACAACAAACTGTGTTGTTTTCCAGCCCACACACTTCAACTCACGCATGCCCGTGAAGCCCCTAATCATAAACCGTTCCCCAGAAATAAACACTCTCTTTTTTTCCGCTCTTCTCACCGCGCTGCTCAGACGCACGAGAGTTACCCCTAATGAAGGATAGGCATGACCGCAGGCAATTCTTGTGATGATTACTCTTTGTTACCTGGCAACACTCTCCCCTGCCATAAGTCAATGTCCGCGTGGACTTCCCTTTTAACCGTCCACAGTACTTTTTAGTTTTTCGGCTGTATACATTACCATGCCAGCCAAAACTTGAGACAAAATGTCTGGGCTGAAGGACACCGCATTGCAAACTGACTTGGGCAGGCTGTACGGGTTACTGTGCTTACCCGCAGTCTGCCTTTGTGACCGACGTGGTGCCGGGGCGGGTACTCTAGGCTCAACCGGGGCTGCCAAATTTCTCCTTTGGGCAGGGACTGGACGCTTTTCAACAGTATCCAGACCCATGTCTATAGGAACCACCCCCATGCCATCACCTCCTTCATCTACACTCTTTTCCAATGCAGTAAGTGTCTCCTCAACACTTTCTTGTTCTTCAATCTCAGGTGCAATCAAATCATCTACCTGGGAACTGGATCGTTTCATACATTCATCCGCTGATGTCGCAGTACGCCAAGTCTCCTCTACAACTACACACTCGATGTCTGGAGGAGATAATATTTCCTCGTGCAATGGACTAACAACTTCTTTCGCAAAGCTTACTTTCCTACACGGTGCTGGCACTGGGGTTGGTTATGGACAAGGTTGAAGGTGAGACCGATGGACCCTTTTTTGCACACCGCCTCCGTCTGGTTCCACCACATAGGTAGTTCCTTGAACATCCTTCACCACGTAGACCTGTGGTGCCCATGCATTCTGAATCTTATTTCTCCCTGCCGGACGGTGCCTCAAGTAAACTTGCTGTCCAAAAGCAATCTCCGGGCAATACACCTCACTCTCATGCTGTTCAGTCCGTTCCGCTGCTTTTCTTTCTGCATACTCTCTCGCTCTAGCATGAGCATCCTGGAGTCGCTCACTGTGAACAGACAACCAGTTGGTTTCCATACCTTCCTCAGACTCCCGTCCCAACAAAGCATCAACCGGAAGGTGCGGTAGTGTACCAAACAACATTAAATACGGGGAGTATCCCGTGGAGGAGTGGGGCGTCACGTTATAAGCATACACTAATTCCGGTAAGTGTTCAGGCCATCTCTTCTTCTTGTCGGGGGGTAGCGAGCGCAACAGGTCATGTAGAGTGCGGTTAAACCGCTCACAGTGGGGATTCCCTTGCGGATGATATGGGGTGGTTCTCAACTTTCGCACCCCATACAACCTGCAAAGTTCCGCAATGACTGTGCTCTCAAAGTTTCTCCCCTGGTCAGAGTGCAGTCTCTGCCGCACCCCATACTTGAGAAACCATGTTTTCAGGAGCACCTTAGTGGTAGTATCCGCCTTCTGGTCACGTGTGGGGAACGCCTGACAAAACGTTGTGAAGACGTCCGTCACCACCAGAACATTTTCTCGACCATCAGAGGAAGGCTCCAGAGTGGTAAAATCAACAGCGACCACTTCCAGTGGTTGGGAAGCCAGAAAAGGGGTCCAGAAAGCCCGAATCTTAGGCTGCGGCAACTTAGCAAGCCACAGCGATGACAATTCTTCACCCAGGTGTCTACAGCTTCATGCATCCCTGCCCAATAGCACCTTGGCTTGAGCAAGCTCAGTGTTCTCTCGATTCCCTGGTGTCCCATTTGATCATGGACACTCCGTAGCACTGGCTCAACCAAGCAAGTGGGAAGTAACAGCTGTTGACGCTCGCCTAGGAATACATAATCTACTACACGATACAATAATCCTTCATCTTCCTTGATCTTACTCCACTGAGCAATAACCGCACTTGTCGGGGCAGTCCCTGTCTCTCACGGACTGAGGGCTTCTTTCGGGCACGCCAAACCTGCTTCAGTAGTTTCAGGAAAGGATCCGCATCTTGAAGACGACAAAGCTCCTCCTTAGTATACCCAGGTAACGTTGGAGTGTTTCCAAGGGCAGAGTCTGCGCTTACTTTCCCCTCTGTAAGCTCCCCTAGTGCTGGTCCCAACACTGTAAGATCTGGGTCTATGACTGTTCCCCTATGCAGCTCACTACAAATGGCCACACAGCCATCAAACTCGGTATCTTTGGCCACTACATGAACTTCATCCAACCCCAGCCTCCGGGAGAGAGCGTCAGCCACTGTATTACAACGACCCAGTCGGTAGCAGGTCTAGAAATTAAATACAGCTAGTTGGGCCACCCACCGCTGCTCCACTGCCTCCAGCTTTGCCGTGTTAAGGTGACAGAGCGGAATGCAGTCAGTGAGAACAGTAAACCGAGACCCCAGCAGAAAACCCCTGAACTTCTCTACTACAGCCCACTTTAAGGCCAGGAGTTCCAGTTTCATGCTGCTGTAGTTGTGGTCGTTATGTTCAGCACCTTTCAGCCTCCTACTTGCATAGGCAATTACTTTCTTCCTCCCATCTTGAAGCTGGTAAAGGACAGCACCCAGGCCCAAATTACTGGCATCTGTCTCTAACACAAACAGAAGGGACAAGTCGGCATATCCCAGTATTGGAACGCAGGTCAGCTCCTTCTTGAGAAGCTCAAATGCCTGCTGGCATTCAGATGTCCAAGAGCCTTGAAATAACTTGTCACATTGGGACCCACTGCCCTTTTTGGTGCACAAATTCACAACATCGTGCAAAGGTCCGGCAACCTTGGTATACCCACAATAAATCAGCTGTAATAACTGCAAAATCCCGAAAAGGATCGCAGTTCCTTCACTGTCCTAGGCACTGGCCACTGCACTACTGCACTGACTTTGTCGGGGTCAAGACCTACCCCTTGGGTCGAAACTTGGTGTCCTAGAAACCCTACCTCTGCTTGGAGAAAGTGGCATTTTTCCACTTTGATCTTTAACCCTGATTCCCTCAGCCGGCAAAGCACCGTTTCAAGTCTAGACAGGCGAGCCTCGAACGTACTCGAATAGACCAAAAGATCATCAGAGTAGACAATAACCATCTGGAACACCAAATCACCCATTATGGCCTGCATGAGTCTCTGAAATGTTGCCGGTGCGTTACAGAGACCGAACGGCATCCGCACATATTCATACAGTCCGAATGGCATGACAAAGGCGGTCTTATACTGATCTTTCTTGTGCATCGCTACTTGGTGATAGCCACTCGCCAGATCTATGGTTGAAAACACTTGGGCATTACACAGTGCTTCTAGACTCTCGTCTATCCTCGGCAGGGGAAATGCATCCCGCTGGGTCTTCGAGTTTAGTTTCCGGTAGTCTACGCACAGCCGCAGACTCCCGTCAGTCTTCCTGACTAGGACCACTGGGGACGCATATGGGCTTGAGCTTTCCTTAATAACCCCCTACTTCAGCAATCCGGTAATATGCTAACTCACCTCCTCAAACTGGTTGGGAGATATACGTCTGTATGCTTGAGCGACAGGCATGTCATTGGTCACGGGAATCTCGTGTTTCACCCGATCAGTGTACCCAAGATCCTCATCACACACTGTGAACACATCCGCGTACTCCCTCAACAATGCTCGCAATTCTGCCTGCTGAACCGGAGTCCCACCCATTTGTACCCTGTCGAAGGGACACTGCAAGTCACCTTTGGTCTCCGTCATCGACCTCACGCTGACAGTGACTTCCTCATGATCTCTGTAAATCCGTCGGAATGCTACGTCACAGGCCCCACTGTCCACCTGATGACTTCGGGAAAGTACCCCAAGCCTGGCTTTTGGTGGTAGCCACACATCTTCCAGTGCCAAATTCAGAACCCGTACAGGAAACACCCGTCTTTCAACCGACACCACCATGGGCACAAGAACCAAACCCCCTGGCAATGGCATTGCCCCAGGTTCAAGCATGATCACACCCTTAGTCATGGGCAGCTTCTTACTAACTCGAGCCTGAACCATGGCAACTGAGGCCGCCGGCACACGCGTTTTAAATCTTCCAGCTATTCGAACTGTAGAGTTTGCTCCCATCAGGGCCTCGCCATGCACCTTACTAAAAGCATCCCGCCAATCTGAGTCTAGCGATCCTGCCAAGGCATTATCAAACTCGGCCATAATCAGCTGTTTGCAGCACTGAGCAATATTCATGCCGGGTATGCCTGGCAGTGAATGATCAACTTCTCCATCTTTCTGGTCTCGGACTATCAAGAATCCGCAGCCAGGTATCGTTACTCCCATCACCTGAATATCCAACTCGACGTATCCCAAATATGGGAGGGGCAATTTATTAGCAGCTGTAATCCGCAACCACTTTGAGGTGCTGTGCATATCTCTATCTTCCCCATGTAAGTGCTCTCTAAAAAAACTTTCCGCCAATGTGCTCACATTGCTACCTGTGTCCAAAAGACACTTGACACTTTTTCCCCCTATGCTGATCT
>NW_015635041.1:224771-230261 GCF_001515625.1 Sinocyclocheilus rhinocerous | reverse complement strand
CCGTCTGGTTCCACCACATAGGTAGTTCCCTGAACATTCTTCACCACGTAGACCTGTGGTGCCCACGCATCCTGAATTTTATTTCTCCCTGCCGGACGGTGCCTCAAGTAAACTTGCTGTCCAACAGCAATCTCCGGGCAATACACCTCACTCTCATGCCGTTCAGTCCGTTCCGCTGCTTTTCTTTCTGCATACTCTCTCGCTCTAGCATGAGCGTCCTGGAGTCGCTCCCGGTGAACAGACAACCAGTTGGTTTCCATACCTTCCTCAGACTCCCGTCCCAACAAAGCATCAACCGGAAGGTGCGGTTGTGTACCAAACAACATATAATACGGGGAGTATCCCGTGGAGGAGTGGGGCGTCACGTTATAAGCATACACTAATTCCGGCAAGTGTTCAGGCCATCTCTTCTTCTTGTCGGGGGATAGCGAGCGCAACAGGTCATGTAGAGTGCGGTTAAACCGCTCACAGTGGGGATTCCCTTGCGGATGATATGGGGTTGTCCTCGACTTTCGCACCCCATACAACCTGCAAAGTTCCGCAATGACCGCGCTCTCAAAGTTTCTCCCCTGGTCGGAGTGCAGTCTCTGCGGCACCCCGTACTTGAGAAACCACTCTTTCAGGAGCACCTTAGCGGTGGTATCCGCCTTCTGGTCACGTGTGGGGAACGCCTGACAAAACTTAGTGAAGACATCCGTCACCACCAGAACGTTTTCTCGACCATCAGAGGCAGGCTCCAGAGTGGTAAAATCAACAGCGACCACTTCCAGTGGTTGGGAAGCCAGAAAAGGGGTCCAGGAAGCCCGAATCTTAGGCTGCGGCAACTTAGCAAGCACACAGCGATGACAATTCTTCACCCAGGTGTCTACAGCTTCATGCATTCCTGCCCAATAGCACCTTGGCTTGAGCAAGCTCAGGGTTCTCTCAATTCCCTGATGTCCCATTTGATCATGAACACTCCGCAGCACTGGCTCAACCAAGCAAGTGGGAAGTAACAGCTGTTGACGCTCGCCTAGGAATACATCATCTACTACGCGATACAGTAATCCTTCATCTTCCTTGATCTTACCCCACTGTTTAAGCAATGACCGCACTTGTCGGGGCAGTCCCCTTCTCTCACGGGCTGAGGGCTTCTTTCGGGCACACCAAAACTGCTTCAGTAGTTTCAGGAAAGGATCCGCATCTTGAAGACGACGAAGCTCCTCCTTAGTATACCCAGGTAACGTCGGAGTGTTTCCAAGGGCAGAGTCTGGGCTAACTTTCCCCTCTGTAAGCTCTCCTAGCGCTGGTCCCAACACTGTAAGATCTGGGCCTATGGCTGTTCCCCAATGTAGCTCACTACAAATGGCCACACAGCCATCATAGTCAGTATCTTCGGCCACTACATGCACCTCATCCAACCCCGGCCTCCGGGAGAGAGCGTCAGCCGCTGTATTACAACGACCCGGTCGGTAGCAGATCTCGAAACTAAATACAGCTAGTTGGGCCGCCCACCGCTGCCCCACTGCTCCCAGCTTCGCCGTGTTAAGGTGACAGAGCGGATTGCTGTCAGTGAGAACAGTGAACCGAGACCCCAGTAGATAGCCCCTGAACTTCTCTACTACAGCCCACTTTAGGGCCAGGAGTTCCAGTTTCATGCTGCTGTAGTTGCGGTCATTGCGTTCGGCACCTCTCAGCCTCCTACTTGCATAGGCAATTACTTTCTTCCTCCCATCCTGAAGCTGGTAAAGGACAGCACCCAGGCCCAAATTACTGGCATCTGTCTCTAACACGAATGGAAGGGAGAAGTCGGCATATCCCAGTACTGGAGCGCAGGTCAGCTCCTTCTTGAGATGTTCAAATGCCTGCTGGCATTCAGATGTCCAAGAGCCTTGAAATAACTTGTCACCTTGGGACCCACTGCCCTTTTTGGTGCACAAATTTACAACGTCGTGCAAAGGTCCGGCCACCTTGGAGAAACCCGCGATAAATCGGCGGTAATAACTGCAAAATCCCAAAAAGGATCGCAGTTCCTTCACTGTGCTAGGCACTGGCCACTGCACTACTGCACTGACTTTGTCGGGGTCAGGACCTACCCCTTGGGCCGAAACTTGGTGTCCTAGAAACCTTACCTCTGCTTGGAGAAAGTGGCATTTTTCCACTTTAATCTTTAACCCTGCTTCCCTCAGCCGGCAAAGTACCGTTTCAAGTCTAGACAGGTGTGCCTCGAACGAACTCGAATAGACCAAAAGATCATCCAAGTAGACAAGAACCATCTGGAACACCAAATCACCCATTACAGCCTGCATGAGTCTCTGAAATGTTGCCGGTGCGTTACAGAGACCGAACGGCATCCGCACATATTCATACAGTCCGAATGGCGTGACAAAGGCGGTCTTATACTGATCTTTCTCGTGCATCGCTACTTGGTGATAGCCACTCGCCAGATCTATGGTTGAAAACACTTGGGCATTACACAGTGCGTCTAGACTCTCGTCTATCCTCGGCAGGGGAAATGCATCGCGCTGGGTCTTCGAGTTCAGTTTCCGGTAGTCTACGCACAGCCGCAGACTTCCGTCAGTCTTCCTGACTAGGACCACCGGGGACGCATATGGGCTTGAGCTTTCCTTAATAACCCCCTACTTCAGCAATCCGGTAATATGCTAACTCACCTCCTCAAACTGGTTGGGAGATATACGTCTGTATGCTTGAGCGACAGGCATGTCATTGGTCACGGGAATCTCGTGTTTCACCCGATCAGTGTACCCAAGATCCTCGTCACACGCTGCGAACACATCCGCGTGCTCCCTCAACAATGCTCGCAATTCTGCCTGCTGAACCGGAGTCCCACCCATTTGTACCCTGTCCAAGGGACACTGCAAGTCACCTTTGGTCTCCGTCATCGACCTCACGCTGACAGTGACTTCCTCATGATCTCTGTAAATCCGTCGGAATGCTACGTCACAGGCCCCACTGTCCACCTGATGACTTCGGGAAAGTACCCCAAGCCTGGCTTTTGGTGGTAGCCACATATCTTCCAGTGCCAGATTCAGAACCCGTACAGGAAACACCCGTCTTTCAACCGACACCACAGTGGGCACAAGAACCAAACCCCCTGGTAGTGGCATTGCCCCAGGTTCAAGCATGATCACACCCTTAGTCATGGGCAGCTTTTTTCTAACTCGAGCCTGAACCATGGCAACTGAGGCCGCCGGCACACGCGTTTTAAATCTTCCAGCTATTCGAACTGTAGAGTTCGTTCTGGTCAGGGCCTCCCCATGCACCTTACTAAAAGCATCCTGCCTATCTGAGTCTAGCGATCCTGCCAAGGCATTATCAATCTCGGCCAGAATCAGCTGTCTGCAGCGCTGAGCAATATTCATGCAGAGGATGCCTGACGGTGAATGATCAACTTCTCCATCTTTCTGGTCTCGGATTATCAAGAATCCACAGCCAGGTATCGTTACTCCCATCACCTGAATATCCAACTCGACGTATCCCAAATATGGGAGGGGCAATTTATTAGCAGCTGTAATCCGCAACCACTTTGAGGTGCTGTGCATATCCCTATCTTCCCCATGTAAGTGTTCTTTAAAAAAGCTTTCCGCCAATGTGCTCACATTGCTGCCCATCTCTAAAAGACACTTGACACTTTTTCCCCCTATGCTGATCTCAACCTCAGGGCATTGGCCCACTGCCCATTCCAAGAACCGCTCCTTAGTCAGTGGGCTGTTGCTTGAGCCATGGACACCCCCTCTCATTGCTCGGCTCTGTGCAATAGAGGGACCCTGTTTTCTGTCGCCATTGTTTCCCCAGAGGCCAACACCTGACCTTCCTGATTAAGCCGCGCCGTACACTGGCGGGCTATATGTCCCACAGCCTCACACCTCAAGCAAATTGGCTAACCATCCCGAGTATATCTGGGCCTAACCTTAGCCCTTTGGGGCCTTTCCAAACTTGGACTGACTCTTTGTTAGCTCTCTGATCGCTTTCCCTTGTTGAGCTACTGCCTTCACTACCTCTTGCAAGAGAGCATTCAGGTCTCCCGAAGACGATGCACCCACATTCTTGGACGTTGCACCCTCTTCAACACCCCGGTCAAGCAAGTAACGACTTCTAGCAATACCCGCACCACGGGGCCGATCTTCTGCACACCACAACAGAGCTTCCTCTCTGACCTCAAATAGTGTCACACGAGGTCGATCCCGCATTATTTTGCGCAATTCCAGACGGAGTATGGAAATCCCTTACCCCTTCCTCAAACTGATCCCTTAGTGCTACCTGCACATCCGGCACTGCATTAGGTGACTGTTGGAGTGCCGCATTTAACATTGTCGACAAGGCATGTGAATACTCTCTGAGATCTTCCCCCTCTAACTGTTTCCTTGCATCAAAGGCGTGTAACAACTGAGGGGTTGTACGCTTCTCGCGGAATGTGGCCCTCAAATATGCAAGCAGCTCCCGAGGCTGTGCATCCTCCCCCCCTATACACAGTTTAACCTCATCCAGAGCCGATCCCCTCAAGTGTGACAAAATAAAGTCTATTTGATCCTCTTCAGTCAGTCCCCTTACGCGAATAACTCGTTCGAGTTCCTCAATAAACTAATCTACGGTCTGGCAATCTTTACTAGCGTCGCCACAGTAAGGAACAATTTGCTTTTCCCTGGGAATATAGACATACGACCTGGTATTAACAGTGCTCAGCCCAGCAAGTGTTGACATCACCTGATCGTGTCTCCTCCCCAGCTCCTGTATTTGTGACCGGAGTTGTAAGAACACGTTACCTCTCTCACCATCGTAATCCCTGGCAGCAGCGCCAGCACCTGGGCGATCCTCCCCCCAGGTGGCTCCCTCCTTAGAAACGTCCGCCTCCATGAACCTGTGCCTCAGTTATAAAGGGTCTCAGTCTCTGTAAAGTTTACACACAAACAAAGTCTAATGCCGCTCCCTCTTTCCAACTGGTCCTGGCACCCTGGCTCCTTGTTTTCCTGCAGTCCTTCCCACCTCTGTGCATGGCTCTCTCTCTGACACGTGACCCTCCTTTCACCACTACCGTTGTCTATCTCCCCAAGCGAACTAACAGTTAGCATTTTACTCACGGAAAGAAAAAAAACACTCCCCCTAAGAGGAAACCAACAGAAGGAATGAACCCCACTCCTGGTACCAAAAAGATGTGGCCGTGTGAATGTGTAAACTATTAAATAAACCCAAACACTGCCAAGTATCTAAACTAGGGGTTCTTTATTTCCAACTGCGTATGCAGAAGACTTTTATACTTTACATTTACTATACATTAATACTCAAGGTTTCCAACTGAGGGGAGTTGTGCAGATGAAATTTATACAGTGAAGAATAAACACAACCAAAAGCACGCTTCCCTAAAGGTATAAAGAAACAAACCAAAATTATAAGCACTTCAAGTAGTTCTCACAGTTACAGAAATCACTTCAGGCCAGTTTCGCCAATTCCCATTTTTTTTCCTTTACAAGGATAGCCACACAGTAACAAAAA
>NW_015635041.1:214213-224220 GCF_001515625.1 Sinocyclocheilus rhinocerous | reverse complement strand
TTAATTAATTAATTAATTAATTAATTAATTAATTAATTAAACAAAGTACAAAGAAACTTGGTGTGAGCACTTAACCCCCAGATAAACAAAGGTAGTGGCTTATGATGCTTTTTGGAGGAAGAACAAACATAGAAGTATAATCAAATATACATTCTCATAAGCCACTTACAACCATAGACTAAATAAATTCAAGTAAATCTATTTTACACTCTGTACATCTCTATTAACATTGTTATTACTATCTTCTTCTCCAAGGACAGATTATTAATTAATTCAAATTAACATTGACATCAAAACAGTATACAACTAGTGAACCATTTTCTCTGAGTATACATATACATTTCCCCAAAACAAATGAAATAAATATTACTCACTCCGTCTCATTAGAAATTCACCCAGCTGTCACCTCACATGCACCTTCACGTGCCTTCGTTCTCCCCTCTAGTATTATTTTATTAAAGGAGAAATACGTTTTGTTTACTTTCCCTTCCACTTCACAATATAAATGGCATGTCCTAAATTCAACGTTCACATTAAATATCACTCACGCTCGATCTCCGTGGCCTGCACGATTCCGCTACGCAGATATTTCTCACCCACGGAGAAATCCGAAATCCGTGTGATAGTAGACTGCTCTAAACTGCTCAGCGATCAGACCAACACCCAACCGAGGGTTTCCCCTTTTTTCCCCCAGACCAAACAACAAACGGTGTTGTTTTCCAGCCCACACACTTCAACTCACGTGTTCCCGGAAAGCCCCTAATCACACTATTTTCCTAATTAATGCTGTACAGTTGCTTTGACACAATCTGTATTGTTAAAAGCGTTATATAAATAAAGGTGACTTGACTTGACTTGACTAATCATAAACCGGCTCCCCAGAAACAAACACTCTCTTTTTTTCCGCTCTTCTCACCGCGCTGCTCAGACACACGAGAGTGCCCCGTACTGATGGATAGGCATGACCGCAGGCAATTCTTATGATGACTACTCTTTGTTACCCGGCAACAATTGTAATGTGAAAACAAATAATGTTATATTATTATGTGATTAAATTATATGGTTTGTGAATGTAATTAATTATAATATTAATTTGTTGTTTTTAAGCATCTTGGAGACGTTGGCACAGTTCTTATGGATTGAGTCCGTATCAGTTTGTTCTGTTTCTTCATGTCAATCCAGACAGACTGAATGATGATAAGATCAGATCTCTGTGTGCAGCACTGGCTGTTGTCAGACAAAAATCTCACTGGATTATTACAATTAATGGCAAAAGGAATGTTTGGAAATGTAAACTAATATTTCCTAATGACACACTACAGCAAAATATGAAAATACAGCATCAAATTAAATTGAAAAATGTGAAAACACTTTATTTTAAGGACCAATTTTCACTATTATCTAGCAAGCATATTACTAGCATATTTGCTGTTTATTAGTGCTTATAAAGCACATATTAATGTCTTATTCTGCAGGACCATACACTCGATGCCTTAATCCACCCCATACCTAAACCTAACAACTACCTTATTAACTATTAATAAGCGGCAAATTAGGAGTTTATTGAGGCAAAAGTCATAGTTAATAGTTACTGTAGTTAATAGTGAGAATTGTTCTCCTAAAGCGATTTTATATACATAGAAAGCATGTAAAATGCAAGTAAAGTGTTTACTTTAATGTTTCAAATAAACTTTTTAAATAATAATAATAATACACTCTAAAAAATGCTGGGTTAAATACAACCCAGTGCTGGGTAAAATAGGGACAAACCCAGCGATTGGGTTGTTTTGACCCAGTGGTTGGGTTAAATGTTTAACCCAACCTTCTGGGTAGTAACCCAACCGCTGGGTCAAAACAACCCAATCGCTGGGTTTGTCCCTATTTTACCCAGCACTGGGTTGTATTTAACCCAGCATTTTTTTTAGAGTGTAATAATAATAATAATCATTATTATTATTATTACACTCTAAAAAAAATGCTGGGTTAAATACAACCCAGTGCTGGGTAAAATAGGGACAAACCCAGCGATTGGGTTGTTTTGACCCAGTGGTTGGGTTAAATGTTTAACCCAACCTTCTGGGTAGTAACCCAACCGCTGGGTCAAAACAACCCAATCGCTGGGTTTGTCCCTATTTTACCCAGCACTGGGTTGTATTTAACCCAGCATTTTTTTTAGAGTGTAATAATAATAATAATCATTATTATTATTATTACACTCTAAAAAAAATGCTGGGTTAAATACAACCCAGTGCTGGGTAAAATAGGGACAAACCCAGCGATTGGGTTGTTTTGACCCAGTGGTTGGGTTAAATGTTTAACCCAACCTTCTGGGTAGTAACCCAACCGCTGGGTCAAAACAACCCAATCGCTGGGTTTGTCCCTATTTTACCCAGCACTGGGTTGTATTTAACCCAGCATTTTTTTTAGAGTGTAATAATAATAATAATCATTATTATTATTATTATTATTATTATTATTAAATGCCAGCAAATGGGTGAAATAATGTTCCATCATCAGTGTAACAGATATAATTATGTAAAAATGAATCAATATACTTATTCTGTCCTGTACTTAGTAAAATGTATAAAAAGAAAAGCTGATAATACTAAATTTGACTATATCCTAAATTAATGAAAACATTTTGTTGACAAACGAGTAAAATCTATTGGATTGAAGGATAGTGGCAAAGATTTGTATAAAATTTAAATTAATTAATGAATTCATAAGTATTTGGGGATGCACTGTGATACTTAAAGAGAGTATGTAATGTCATCTAATGATTCTTGTTTTAAATATTACAAGATTTTTTTTTTTGGTATATAAACTGATGTTACACTGAATGACATTTTAGTGGGTGTCTTCAATAAATCATGGTAGAAATGTATGATAGGCACTTTCTCTGTGAATAAATCCACCCTCCGGGGTATTTATTTGAGCTCTCCTTGTCGCGTGTTCCTTCCACCCCGTTACAATATATAGTGCTCTATTGTATTTATTTTGTTTGCATGCAATATGATGTATGGGTTCTTTTATAAGTCTTATTTGCAGTGATAACATGAATTGGCACACTGCAAATCCTGAAAAATCAAATCTCAATTTTTATGGCAATTTTTTAATTGTCTGCATTAATTGGTGGTTAATTGGTGAAATATGGACTGGAGTGGATGTTTTGTGTAATAGCCCTTTGTGTCACTGCACTGCGTCTGCTGCATTCACATCAACTTCAGACTGCAATCAACACTATATGACACACTGATCTATTGATATGGCTGTCGTGTTCTGTTGACATACACCTGCTATGCTAAAAAGAGTGGTGGTTTGGTTAAAGTGCTGCTAAAATATTAGCTTTGACCTTTTAAGGTGGATCACATTTTCCAATTATAAGCTAGCTCTTTTTGCCAAAATATTTGATCAGAATTGTTTCCTTTAAAAGTGTACTTCACAGTGTTGCACCTGAGACCTGACTAGCTCTCACAGCTTGTCATGGACTAGGAAGCATGTGGACCCGGCTTGACTTCAGTCTTGAGTGCTCCAGCACTGCGGAAGTGTTTCATAGTCTGTGTCTCTTGTCGGATCTGTGTTATTGTGTCTCTGGAACAGAGCACAATGCGAAGGTTCGTGTAACACTGACTACGTTTACATGGACATCAGTAATCAAATTATTTACCTTATTCTAAATAAACCAATATTATGATTATGGTGTTTACATGGGTTGCTTTTAGAATATTCCTTTCATGTTTCCGTTTTACATGTTATAGTACATAGTTCGATTAATGGCACACGTCATTACGTCCCCATGTGACGCCATCCGACGTCCCCTCTGGAATTTCACGTATAAACATATAGTTCGTCTTCGTGATGATGCCATGTACAGTTTTGGGTGTTTCATTTTTAATTTTATGAAAGCTTCAAGTGCAGTTAATTATTTGTACGTGCATACAGATGATGGCGGGTGTTGAAGCTCTTACTTCGATTATGACTTTAGCCGGATTAAGGTAATCAAAAATATCTGTTTACATAGTAGATTCTTAATCAGAGTATTCTACTTAATCGGAGTATTCTACTTAATCGGAGTATTGTTGTCCATGTAAACGTACTCACTGATACACAAGCAGGCTTCATTCATCCCAAAGGAAAGCATATTTACACTGTCTGAATCACTCAGACCCTCTTCTGGTCTCGGTCTTGACTCGGACTCAACCTACTTTGGTTTCGGCCTGGACTCAGACTTCGAATGAGCTGGTCTCCACTACAATCTAAATACAATCTAAATTAGATATGTGGTTACAATAATTTAAACATTTTAATGGGAAAAGTAAAACAACACATTTAAAATACAGAACGTTTAATTATCCATGTCAAACTGGATAATTTAATTCTGTGTTCAGATACAGTACATGTCTTCCAGTCAGCAGAAGCCTGTTTGTCTAGAACATCACCCTTGGTTTATTATCATCCTCTCCTTTGACTCCTTTAGCACCTACAGCTGAAAGGCTTGAGTCATGTTTCTAATTTTAACCCAGCCTCTGACCTCCTTTGTGTCATGTAGGACCCAATAAAGTCTCAGAACGTGCCCAGATTGCCAAACCAGCGGGACCCTTCTGAAGTCACATACAAAGTCTTACTGTCATCCTATCATCTTGTAACTTGTGTTAGAGCTAATGTACAGTCAGTGGGTTATTATCGCAAAATAAACTGTGACAAGTGATCTGGGGCCTGCACTTCAAAGATATGACCAGAGTTGTAAAAATCGTTTGAGAAAACCAAACCAAACAGATCCAGACAGGATTAAGTGGTTCCACTACACTCCAGCTAAACTTTCTCTCTGAACTCAGGATTTGATCCTGAGTTTGTGATTATTTCATGAGCGGCCAGAATGATGTATTACTTTTGCAGCAAACATCCTGTCTCATTCCCTGTTGGCAGAAATTAATATTTCTTGGCTGCAAATGAAGAGATCATTATGAAGAATTAAAACACATTTTGCACAGCAACAGGAAACACCACTGCTGTCCAATCAATCAATCAATCAATCAATCGATCGGTCGATGGGAAAAGTAAAACAACACATTTAACTAGAAAATCGATGGGAAAAGTAAAACAACACATTCTGTAGCTAGAAATATTAATATTGATCGATCGATCAATAAATAAATAAATAAATAAATAAATAAATAAATAAATCCTTGAGATGAATGCTGAAGAAAGGAAAATAGTGAAATAAAATATATAAATTATCTGTCATTGTAAGTGAATTTACCTAGGTTCAAAATATAGGCCTATCAAACGAAACAAAAACTTTGTATTAATTTAAAATATATAAAAGTTTTTTTTTAATTATTAAAAAAAAATCTAATTATAATTAAATGATATAACATAAATTAATATAATTTAGGGTAACACTTTACAATAAGGTTCCATTTGTCAACTATATTTAATACATTAACTTACATGAACTAACAATGAACAATACATTTGTTACAGAATTTATTAAGAACATTATTATTAATCAACATTAAGTAAGGTTAATAAATGCTTTTTTAGTATTTTTCATTGTTAGATTATGTTAACAAATGGAACCATATTGTAAAGTGTTACCGAAAGAGAATGACCACTTACACGTAAAGAACAAAAACAAAAAACAATAATACATTTTTAATATACAGCCATCAGATGAAAATCTATGTCTAGTGAAAATAGAATAGAATTGAATTGAATTAAGTGGAAATGAGATTTATGACCACTCTTCACTATATATGCAGTGTGCTATAATCTGAAGCATCGGAGAAGACGAGTGACGACATGAAAGATGTGACTGTTACAGCTGATTGTTTTAATAAAAGTTTCTACAGAGTTTCTATGGGCATGAATACTGGTAAGAGATCGAAAATTGGTGAAACTACTGCAAAACTTACTTGACTAGCCACCTAAACTGGCTTTGTGATAGAGATTCCTGTGGTAGAGATTACTTCATGACTACTTGTAAATAAGTGGTAAACATTGACTTGAGGTGAAATTATGTGAGAATAGAGTGGCAGGTGAAACAAAAACATTATTTCCTGTGTAAATGATCAAATCGGATAGTGATCTTTAAAGATAAAGGCCATAAAGACACAAAGTTTGACTAAATACTCTATTATCAAAGGAGTACCATGGTTGTTTGGTATTGTCTGAGGTATTATAGAGCAGTGTTTCCCAACCGGGGTGCCGTCTGTCGAGAGCAGGGATGGCGTGTAAAAAAAAAATTTTTTATATTTTTAAATTGCTAAAATGTAAAAAAAAAGCATATATTATATAATATTCATTTCTGATGTCGCCAATAATTATGTACAGTATTGTTTCTGTCTGCAATAGCCCTACTGTGTTGTAACATGGTGTGGTATATGGGCAACTCTGGTAACGCTGCCCTCTCATTCATTGATCTGCTAACCGCTATGTTATGCTCGCGTGTTCTGATAATAATAGTTTTCTAGGACTAAACATTATTTGGATAATTGGTAAAAAAAAAAAAAGAAAAATATTTTAACCCTACTGTTAGACCTACCTGAAAAACTAAAAAGCAATTTATTTAATTCGAAGGCCTGTCGTTATTTTTTATTTGTGCTATCATTATTAATTTCTTTATTTGTTCTTATTTTATTACTGACTGCTTACTTGTCATTTTTTATTCAATTCAAAGTTTGAAATCAAGCTATCTCGTGCTACTGCACCAAAATTACCCCACTGTAAAATTAAAAAAACACTGAGTGAGCAAAAATTTGTGAGATAGCTAGTTATAATGGCCTTTAAATAATGTTTACATATGTATAAAAGCCTACATTAAAATCTGTCATATAAATTGGTCTCTTCATCAGAAATTAGCCTTCTGATTGCCACCATTGATGGACAATTTTTAATATTAAAAATATCTGTATGACATTATATTCTGCAGTTCTTCCCTGTTGTACCGAATATCTATACTTTTCAAATTATCACATCGAAGTTAGAAATTCAAATATTGTGACAAAATTTATTTTGTAGGGTGCCACAAGTTTGTTAAAATTTCCAAAGGGTGCCGCGACTAAAAAAAGGTTGGGAAACACTGTTATAGAGTACTATGTGAATAACATAGTACATGGAAATCATTTAATGCCATGGTTTAAATCAAAGTGCCATGCCATTACCATTAGATCCCATTATTTTTCCTTTGTACAAACCCGCTGTTTGTCCCCTCCCATCAGATGGCATGGCCATTGTACAGTATGCTGCTCAGCAGTGTTGCACAGTCCAAGTCACCTCTAAATGCAATATTTCTATGCAGGTTCAATCTCAGAAATGCACTGTGGTGCTTCCTCATTCCGTCATAAACTTTTATCGGGTTGTGCTGTAACTGAAAATTGCACTGGTTCGGAGTATGCATTTGCATGCATATGAGCTGCTGTGTTTGACTCGGGATGCAGGCCAACCATTGCGTTAACGAGACACTGAAGATCATATAACTGTATATTCCTCAGGAGACCATATGACAGCTTTAATCTTTTCAAATTAAATTGCATTGAACATGTGAGTAAACGTGAAGCAGAACAGCGGGCCTGAGAGAAAATCAGTAACTGAATATAGAGGACATGATAGTGCAGTTTTCAAAGCTGTTGGGTCCCCAAGCAAATCCCACATTTGATGGTTATAGCAAATTAAAGAGACAAGTAAAATCACATAGTCATACCTTCCTATTCATTCTCAATGATCACAAAATGAGATTTCCACTCTTCACTAAACACGTCATTAATCTATGCCAGGGATCAACATTTCCCCTACCGTAAAATACTGCAATTCATCCAGTTACAAACAGAGATTTCCTGAAAGATTGCCAGAGATTCATCTTTAAAAAACCAAGCATCATTATCATAATGACGCAAGAAAAAGGCATGCAAATGTAAACACAGCTGATTTTGTGTACTGAATGCGGCTATTTAGCTCATTAGCACAGATTGGCTGCATTGATATTGAGAGCCGAGGTACAATATATACATGTGCGATTCAATCACTGGCACTAAACCTGCAGCTGAGAGACCCCTCACCCCCACCCACAAGGGCTTTCACAGATCTCCAGCCCACTGCAAATTAAGCATAGCCTCAGTCAATAGTGCATTTAATGCTTGCTAACCCAATATTCCAGTTCTATAATGCAAGGTAAGCTCAAGCGAAAGGTGATGTCCACTTGTCAAACCCACCAGATGATGTTGTTGATTAGTCAGATGTTGTTGGCATAGTCAGAGTTCATTGATGGGTTCGTGAGTTTTAATTACGATTATGCAAGAGGAAGACTACAGCTGGCATTGCTGTTCATTTGAGAATAAAGTAGATATGATTGCTTGAGGCACAGTTCCTTTTTAATTTTACTGTCTGCTTTGCCACACACACTGAATTTTAATGAGGATCTTTCTCAGCATCTCCAAGGCATGAGTTTTGATTACACGCATCTCTTTTGTATTTTCAAACTTCGTTGGAACCACGTTCTTGCTCAAGCATGCCAATCTGACAACAATATGCACAGTTTCCCCGAGAGAGAAAAGCAAACAAAAACCAAGAACGACAGCTCGCATTAGCCCGACATCCCCAACGGAGGATTACATTGATCCTTTCAGAGGTTAAATCTGTTGAATTAGATGGCACCTTACCTGTGTCTGAAGCATGCAGCAGCCACTTTCAGCCCAACCAATCATGCCCTCCTATTTGGGCAGCTCGAGTGCTTGCTGGCAGTTGCACAGGTGGAGGTTCACAGAGAGCTCTTTCCCATTCACCCAGGTCATTGCAGCTGGCTCCGGAGTTTTCTTGAGCAGACAGGGGATGGGCGGCCACTCGGACCTCTCACATCTCTGGCGGATCCCTGCGGTGTGCGTTCGCTCTCAACGACTGCTGGATGCAACTTTCCCCCGTATTCTCCACCTCGCTGGGTTTGCATGCATTTCCCTTCCTTTTGTGAGATCCGACGAGTGTGACTGAGATGCAGGGAGGGATAGAGTGTGAACGCAGGAGAGGAGGAGAGAAAGGGAGGGAGAGAGAGAGAGAGAGAGGGAGAGAGGCGCAGGAGAGGGAGATGCTTCATTTATTGGCATAAATCAGGAGGGGAGAGAAGAGGAGGGTCTGTGGTGAGACTACAGTACATGTCAGTCACGTCCACATTAGAGCGTGTGTGCACGTCCCAAGAGATGCTCTCTGGACATGTGTGATTATGGGTAATGTTGCTTTGATATCACTGCACGCTGGGTTTCCCTGTCTGTCCTTGTGCCGTGACACTGCTTGCACTAACAAAACTCATATACTGTATATTTGCCAAGACCGGGCGATCAATCACGTACACGAGCACGCAGGGAAGGCAAAGAGGCTGTATGCGTCTCCCCAGGAGAAAATATACATTACAGACTTCCGCAGGGAATATGGGACGGATGTGAGCTATCCTGCGTGCTGCTCTTTGAAAACCTCCTGGGAGAGGACAGAAAGAACACTGGATTGCTAATCAAATAACCCAGCAAACTAGCATTGTAAAATACTCAAACCAGTGCAGGATTACGGAGTGAAGATGCTCTCTGAGCGAGGTGATCTGGGATTTCCCATTTGGCCGGGACCTTGAAGCCAACATTAAATGGCATTCACAAGCCATTTTTCTTCTGGAGAGTGACGTTTTTATGAGCGAAACGAGTATTGAATGAGATATGGATTGATTTTATCCATTGAGAATTGATTGGATTGTTAATAGCACTGAGTTATGGAGGTTTACTACTCTTCAGAAACACCACTAGTACCCTTTTTGGGAAGCTTTTTGATCGGGACATGAAAGCTGAAGGTCAAGTTCAACCTTTTTTTTGTTAACAACTGTTTATTGAATTTTCTTCTGGGAATAGTAATATAAAAAAAAAAGCAACTGTGCAAATTTAGAACCCACCTCAACCCATCCCAACCCTGGTAGACTTAAAAAATTAAAAAATACAAAAAATTATAAATAATAATAATAATAATCATAAAATAAA
>NW_015635041.1:209812-214038 GCF_001515625.1 Sinocyclocheilus rhinocerous | reverse complement strand
AATAATAATAGATAAATAAATAGCAATAAAATAATTTTTACAAAGATTTTAGAAAAGCTGACACAACATTAAAAGCTGAATGCCATAAATTTACAGTTTTCACATTGGATCCATGTATACGAGAAGTTGAGAGTTCCATCGAGATAATGTCCAACAAATACACAGTCCAGGTTCGTCTGTCCATTGTGTGAGGAGGATTCCAACGGTTGACTAGCCATTTTTTTGCTGCTGTGAGAGCAGCCAACAGTAAACATCTTTGTTGGACGGACAAGGTGGGGTCCCAAAAGTCATTCATGAAAAAATGGCGCGGAGTCAAACATATCTCAGTACCCAACAATTATGATAGGTCCTGTGAGAGCTGAGTCCAAAAAGGTGAGAGAGAGGGGCACTCCCAAAAAAAATGCAAAAACGTGCCTAAAGATCCTTGCGAACAAAGATTACACTTAGGAGAAGACGACAGATTCATATAAAAACATTTCATTGGAGTCAAATAAACCCTATGCAGCAATTTCCAATGAATAATTTGGTGATTAGGGTTCTTAGAAGACAATTTAAACATACCCCATACCTGATCCGAAAATAAAACATGCACATCCTCATTAAGATCCTTAGCCCAAACAGTTGTAATAGATAAAGGTTTGTATGAATGCTCAAGAAGAAAGAGATAGATACCTGAAGCAGAGGATGGAGATTCCTCAGAGGGAAGGATTAGTTTGCGCAAAGGGTGAATAGGCAGTTGAGAGTTCCAAGGCACCCCATATGCCCGTAGGGCCGATCTAATACGCAAACACATAAAAAAGGAGGTGTCTGGCAGATTATACTGAGTTTTAAGATTCTGGAAGGATTTTAAACCACTATCATCATAAATATCTCCCAGCGAGTTTACTTTATTATGAGTCCATTGCGGACAATGAAATGGAGTACTGCCTGACAAAAGATCGTTATTGTGGAAAATAGGCGAGTGCCTATGCCATATTGTAACTAGTTGTGAACGTCTTTCAACATCCCTCCATGTGGAGAGAAGGTGGGTTACAATGGGACCAAACCGAGATTTACACTGTCTAAGCGGAACCCCCGAAAAAACATGATGCTTCAATTTATACGGATAAACAATAGATTCCTCAATTGCTCTCCAAGACACAGAAGCGTCAGGATCAAACCAGACTGATAAAAGGCGGAGGGAAAAGGCTTGAGCGTAAAGTCTAAAATTGGGAAAAGAAAGACCTCCATGTAATCTACATCGTTGTAAGGTAGTCAGTTTAATACGAGGACGTTTCCCATCCCATATATACCGTGAAACACATGCATCAAGTTTGTTCCAGTAGCCAACCGGTGGGGATAGAGGAATCATGGAAGAAAATAAATTAATACGTGGGAGAACATTCATTTTAATCACCGATATACGAGCCTGAAAAGAAGTTTCAATCTCAATTTTCCAATCTTCAATTTTCCAAATCTGAGGATACTTTGGCTAGAATACTATTATAGTTTTTTTAAACGATTTCCTGGAGGGGGTCAAGTTCAACCTTGACAGCATTTCAGTGTATCTCAATGTTGATGTTTGTTTCTCCTAAATGGATCAACATGACTGTGGCAACATTTGTGGATTAATGCACGTATCATGGTAGTTTGGAAATAAAATGTCACCAAACCTTACCCTAAACCAGTGGCGACTTGTCAGAGGAGGCAAGGGAGGCACAGCCTACTAAACATTTTGAAGTGGAAAATGGAAAAAGAACAATTTGTTGTTAATAAAATTCCTAGTTATTAATTTCATGTTTTCAGAATTTGTATTTCATGTTTGCAATTTCACCATTGCAGCTATAAAATATTACTTTTAGTGTTACTTTCACTCTCATTTTCTTATTTTTTTTTCTGTCTAAAGGGTAACTTTAAAAAGCTGATTTAAGAAGTAAAAAAACTACTCTAAATCAAACTAAAAGCAAATGCAAACATTAGAATACATTAACTTCATGCTTCTACATGGCTTTGAGTTATTCCGTTGAGTGTCATAAATCGTGTTTCATGTACATGAACGCTCTGCATTACAAGTATAGCACTTTGATTTACAGAGTAAGTTTTACTACATAGTCTGTTCAACTAGGTGATGCCAGCTGAAATAGAAAGTCATTAATACATTTACCTTCTTTGGAAAAAGATCCAACAATGAATCGCAAACAATAAGATCAGAAATGTGCTTTAAGAAAATAAAAATGTGCTGTTTTAAATTCATGTGATTCCAAGGGTGTGACACTCAAGGCATAAATAAATGAGTGTGCAGGAGAAATGAGAAAGCCTGAGACAAAATGCAAGACAGGAGACATTTACAGAAGCATGTGGCAGGATACAAAGCAGCTCGCCCAACTCTCCTTGTGAGCAAATAGGTTCCCTTGTCAATCAGCCCCTCAGGTTGGGTCAGGCTAATACTTCCAGAGCAGTTTTGATTTACACAGGCTTATTATGTTGACGTGCCTGTGTGTTTAAAACTGACAAAACATAAGAAATTGAAGGTTTTGCATCAGTTGTTTTAATTTTGCTTTTCAGCTAATGATGATTGTTTTCCTGTAAATGTGACCAGATGTGATATAGGACAATGCCGCATGTCAGTCTACGTTGTGATTGAAATGCTAGTGACAAACATCATTTTAAATCATCGTTCATTTACATGCATTGCACCTGAAATTATTTTGATAGAGGACCTTGAAAATGGTGCTAAAACTGACAATTAACTAGTGAAGGATTACCTTTTACTTGTGCTCTTATCAGAGCTACTTCAATCCACATTCTCCACCAAACTTGCTCGGCAAGGGATCCAAATAACCTTTCCATTGGACACAAACTAAATAACTTTCATCTTCATCTGACAGTCTGCATGGACTGGAATATGACACCACACTCTAAAGATCTGCCCCATGAGCTGCCAAACTGATATGCTTCGTCCCTTTTGTTGCCTCTGTTGCCATGTCAAACAATTCCCTCGTCTCACGCTAACACTTCATGTCAACTCTTAGTATTAAACAAAGCCATGTTAGCCCTGTCACTACATTATTTGTACCCTCATTGCAACAGCCAAAAGGAGGACATGTGAACTGTTTCATGGGTATTAGTTTTCAGGTGAAGAGTCAAAATCACAGGCTTCACTTTGAATCAGTATGGTCAAGTAGGGTAAAACATAACTTAACTTACCAACACCTACAGCCAAATTCTACACTGTTGTTTTAATGGAACCCTTATCCTTGTTGTTGCTGTTAAATTATAAAATAAACAAATCAATAAAATATAGAACACAAACCACCTCAAGGATATATAGAATGGATTGGCAGTTTATAAGCAGGCACCAGCCACTTTATTAGGTGCTGTACCCCTGGCTAGTAGTGGGTTGGACCCCCTTTTGCCCTCAGAATTGCCTTAATTCCTCATGGCATAGATTCAACAAGATGTTGGAAACATTCCTCACAAATTTTGGTCCATATCGACATGATAACAGATTTGTTAGCTGCACATCCATGACGTGAATCTCCCATTCCTCCCCATCCCAAAGATGCTCTGTTGGATTGAGATCTGGAGGTGATTTGAGGGTAGTGGACTCATTGATCAAGAAACCAGTTTGAGATGCTCTGAGTTTTGTGACGTGGAGTGTTATCCTGCTGGAAGTAGCCACCACAAGATGGGCACACTGTGGTCATAAAGGAATGGATGTGATCAGCAACAATACTCTAGGCTGTAATGTTCAAACAATGCTCATTTGGTACTAAGGGGCCCAAAATGTGCCAAAAATATTCCCACACCATTACACCACAAACATGACCTGTTGATACAAGGCAGGATGAATCCATGCTTTCATGTTGTTTACAACAAATTCTGACATTACTATCCTAATGTCATAGCAGAAATCGAGACTCATCAGACCAGGCTTTTTCCCATTTTCTATGGTCCTGTTTTGGTGAGCCTGTGTGATTTGTAGCCTCAGTTTGTTGTTGTTAGCTAACAGGAGTGAAAGCGATGGGGTCTTCCGCTGTTGTAGCTCATCTGGTCCAAGGTTCGACGTGTTATGTGTTCAGAGGTGTTCTACTGCATATCTCATTTGTAATAAGTGGTTATTTGAGTTACTCTTGCCTTTCTATCAGCTCGAACCAGTCTGGCCATTCTGGTCTGACTCTGGCATCAACAAGGCATTTTCACCCACAGAACTGCCGCTCACTGGATATATATATATATATATATAT
>NW_015635041.1:201134-209588 GCF_001515625.1 Sinocyclocheilus rhinocerous | reverse complement strand
AGGCATTTTCACTTGATATTTTCTCTTTTTCGGACCATTCTCTGTAAACCCTAGAGGTGGTTGTGTGTGAAAATCCCAGCAGATCAGCAGTTTCTGAAACACTTAGATAGTCTGGCACCATTAATCATGCCATGTTCAGAGTCACTTTATTCACCTTTCTTTACCAATCTGATGCTTGGATTGAACTTCAGCAGACTGTCTTGACCACTACATGCCTAAACCATTGAGTTGCTGCCATGTGATTGGCTGATTAGATATTTGCATTAATGAGCAGTTGAGCAGGTGTACCTAATAAAGTGTCTGGTGAGTGTATATACGATTCTTGGGTAACACTTCATTTTAAGGTGTCCTTGTTACAAGTTACATGTACTCACTATTACGATAACAATTGATTATGCATAAATACATGCAAGTAACCCTAATCCTAACCCTTACCCTATAGTAAGTACATGTAGTTGATTAATATTACTCAGTACTTAAATGTATAATTACACTGTAACAAGGACACCTGAAAATAAAGTGTAAGCAATTCTTGTTAGCAAAGACTTGAATGATTTTTTTTACATTTTTTTTCAACTGCTTACACACATTTTCAAAACTTTGCCTCTTTTTTTTTTCAAAACTTTACACACAAATCCAAGAATTGCACACACAAAATGCAAAATGCCTCATATCTCTTGCAAAATGAAGCGCTATGTTCAAAATATCACAAACACATCTCAAAAGCAAACATTTCCAAACACCTTTGCCATAATATTAATTCCTGTTAGATTTTTGTGTGTTACATAGAGAATTGTGTGTTGTGTTTTGCAAAAAGTGTTTTATGCAATTAAAGTTTACAATTAGTGCATGGTTTTGCAGATTTGGTATGTGCTTCTGCTGTTTGAGTGTCAGCTTTCAGAAATTATGTGACATGTAAAGATTTTGTGTGTAAGCAGTTGAAAACAAAACTGTAATTAGGTTTAAATTAGACTTTAAATAATAGATTTCCAGTGTGATCCTCCTGAACGCCACTGTATTTATGTGTGAATGTTGTGTTTTGAGCATTGTGATTTATAACATTGAACATTCTCGCACTTTAAGAGTATTTATAGATTCTACTTAATAGAAGAGGCTGTGGGAACGATTATCTGAAAATATGCATTGGTATGCAGGTGTAAGGGACATTCAATTAAATACATGCACCTCTTTCACTACTGTTGCCGGAGGTTGCAGACCCCTGCCGTAGCATATCACAACCTGTCTATTTCTGTGCCCTTCTCTCATCTACTTCCCCAGTAGCTACCTTTTCATTTCCCTGTAGATGGCACCTGATCTAAGACAGCACCGCTGTCCTCAGCACTGCTCCTTTTCCCAGACTTCAGCGGAAAAGACCTTAATTTGGAGCCAGCATGCCAGATGTGGTGTGATTTAGCACCTTTGATGAAGGTGTCAAACATCCTGCAGTTTCCAGTGCCGAAGCTGGGTTACAATCCAACTGCTCTCTCTGAGAGCATCATGTGGACCTTTGAAAGGCTTTTCTTTGTATTGTTTCCACCCTCTGGTCACCGTTCATCTGGATTCACTGCAGTTTGCATTGCAGGTGTGCATGACACCCTGATCTGAATACTCCGCAGGCAGGCACGTGCACAGGTAGGGCTCAACCTGTGCAGAGCACATGCCCTTTTTGCCCGAAGTGCCCTTTTTTTGGTGATGGTGTTTTTTTTTTTTCCTTCAATAAATCAATGATATTGGTCACCCTTTACATCTGTCTGTCTGCTTTACAAATATTTAGCTAATGAAAGGTATTAAAAAGAGCTTGTGACTAAATCTTGTTGGATCCGCTCAAACTGTCAGTAAACCTCATAACTCCACCCCCTCTATCTTGACTGAATGAACTGAAGTTCCACAGCAGCTGAACTAGGTCTGCAAGGGTAAATAAAGATCTTGTTGTTTGAATAAGTACAGCGTTTTCTTTACGCAAGAAACACTATGTCTATAAAGGCTCATAATTTATGTATTTGAAACTGAGCGCCGCGCCCATATAGCTACAACAAACACCTGGTGATGAAAACGTAACGCCGCCGTTTTAATGACGGACAAAATGCACATTTGCACACATTCACTGGTCAAAAACCCCGTAACTGCATTTGAGTTTGACACAAAGCGACTGAGTGATCCTCGTCACCTAGGTAAAATATACTATTAAAAAGAATAGCTGAACATAAGTTCACAAATAAAATATTTTGTTTAAATTGTTAATGCCTTGAGTTGCCCGTGCCCTTTTTCAGTTTCAGCACATGCCCCTCAAAAGGTCTGTGCACGGCCCTGTCCGCAGGGCATCCTCCCATCTGGATACGACTCACAACACCATCAGGAATGTGTGCTGTGGCTTTTCCAACACCTTCAAGTCCATTCTGCTTTTGTGACTTGGGTGCGCGATTTCATGGCAATGCATGTCGATGCCACTGTAGTATGCCTGTAACTATGGAAACAGATGGACAATTGCCTGATACCTGGGACCTCTGGTGGGGGAATCGTGAATCTCTGTTATAATTTTTTAAAATTTCCTCCCTCTGCAAGCGACTGATTAAATGATTGATTGGTTTTGTCACTTTCGACCACATCACAAGCAAATATGGGCTGCATCAGAGCATTGTGTCAAGGACTTCCTTTCTATTGTCATGGGAATAGTGCTAAAAATAGCGTGCTGATTCCAACCAGTCAAAGCTCAGAGAGCAGATAGCCATGACATGTAACAGAAACATAAGCTGTAAGTCTACAAACAGACTGGAGGTCTTGAGATCATTAACAGAAGCACATTGCCTGGTTTACAGACATTATAACTGTATATATATGAAGAAGACGGTTTTGTTCAGAAATAATTGTATGCCCAAAGCTGGTAATTTTCCGCATTCATTAAACCCCCCTAAGAGATATATTGAGCTCAATCTAATCCAAAAGCCAGGTCAGAAAACCTAGCCTTATGGGTTTTGAAAAATGCAGCTTTTGTAATTTCTTTGAGTCCACCGCAACAGATCTCTTTTACAGGCCATGTGGCATCACAGCGTGAGGATAAGAAGCGTGTGATCATTCTCTTTCACTGAAAGTTAGGAAATGCAAAAATGTTAATGAAGATTTATAACAGCACATTAACATTCATGACTTAAAGGGATAGTTCACCCAAAAATTCTGTCATTAATTACTGACCCTCATGTCGTTCCAAACCCCTATGGCATTCGTTCATCTTCGAAACACAAATTAAGATATTTTTGATGAAATCCGAGAGCTTTCTGACCCTGCATAGACAGCGAGGGTACTACCACGCTCAAGGCACAGAAAGATAGTGAGGGCATTGTTAAAATAGTGCATGTGGTTCAACAGTAATTTTACGAAGTTATACGTATTTTGTGCTAAAAAAAAAAAAAAAAATTAAAAATTAAATAACGACTTTATTCAACATTTTCTCTTCCGAGTCAGTCCGCCACCATTTACGAGAGTACCACGATGCATTTCCCTCTTTGAGTAAATCATTTCAATATTCTTAAATAATTTCCAGATAATATTATATTAATTAGTTAACAAAAATGTATTATTATTAAAAATAATAATAATAACCCTCTCACTCTAACTCTAGCACTTTCTATTCTTTTAATTCTACTTTATCTATTTATCTTCTTTTTTTATAAAAAAAAAAACGTCTCAGGTTACGTATGTAAACCTAGTTCCTCGAGGGAACGAGGGCCCCTGCCTCGACAGGATGTCTGCTACCACATTGAGATGCCCAGGAATGTGCATCGGTCTCAGCGAGAGGAGCCTCTCCTGGGACCACACAATGATCTGGTGTGCCAATTTGTATAAACGGCGCGAGCGCAGACTTCCCTGGTGGTTTATGATATATATATATTATAATTATAATTTAATCAAGCAGGAGTAAATTGACTGCCCCCCTCTGATTACAATACAAGAAGAACAAGAAGAAAGCTAAAGTCAATGCATATGCATGTATATTTAGTCATTCAGTCGTATTTGCTTTTAAAGGTATTGTCTTTTTTTACAATTTGATATTCAGATGGCTGTTATAATGCTCCAACATCAGACTCAGGTTCACCAAATATTACCAATGAATCCCAAAAATCCATCATTTCCAGCATAACGAATCAACAATCTGAAAATCAAAGACAGCATTTGATCAAGGTCCCGGTATTTTACATTACATCTCCCAACTTGCCACAGGCTAACCTTCATACCTAATGCATTAAAAAGCTGCTCAAACAGATTCTCTCAGATGTTCCGGAGCTTGCCATGCCTCCTTTCATGAAGCATCTCTCCTTAGGGGTAGTCAAGAAGAAACTACTCCAAAACGAAAAATCAGCTTTGCTTTTATGCTGCTCATGTGATGTTGATGTTTTTCTATTAGCTTTGGATTTCACCCCAGTGGCTAATTTTTCGCATTGTCAGATTTTTGACTTTTGTTGTTATGCTTCCAGCAGCCCAAAAGATGTATCAGGAGCTGAAAATCTCCCTTTGTTTATGTTTATAATGAAATGGCTGTCCTTGCAGGATGCCTGTGCGTGAGAACTTTATCAGTGCTCTGCATGCTGATTGCGACCAGCAGTGTTTGTGTTATCAGGACAGACATCCGGATAAAGCATTCAGTCAATCACTTCAGAAACATCTGGAGATAACTGTCCTATTGTTGATTTTTGTGCCTGTAGATGAAAACTGATTGACAACACAGTTTTATGCTGCTCTTATCCATCAACGTCTTATCCACGACTGGTGTGGAATGGCATATTTTAGTACAGCTTTTATGCAGGATTCAATGTTTGCACAAAATTTGGAGGCATCTCAGAAAAAAAAAAATACAACAAAAGTACAACAACTGTCACTGGAGCGGTAACCTTTAAGAATGTAATAGGCACCATTTATGTGCCTATTACATAGGGGGTGTACCATACTTATACACCCCCTTTAGGGGTAAATATGATACTAAGGTGTACCTAAAGGTTCCAACATGGAAAAAAATAAAAAATAAATAAATTATAATTAACAATATATTATTCAATCTTCTCTTATAGTATTTCATAAAATGTAATTAAATAATTTATTAAGATAATCAATCAATCAATCAAGCAAGCAAGCAAGCAGTCAATTTATTGGCCTGCATTTGACTAATTACTCCCTCAATAAAAATTCATAGCAATACCAGTTTCATAGTTTCATCACCAAATTCTGCTGTCACTATCAGACAGTAGCAAAAAATTGATCTCAAATAACTCAGTAACTATAAACAAACAACACATAACGTAGCATCAACAAATATGTCATAGTTTCAGTTTCTCCAGAGCCTTTTCTTTTGTCATTTCAAACCAAAGACAATGCTTGCACTGAATAGGTGGCTCTGTGATGTTGTCCGATTTATGATCAAAGCTATTCATTTAAATAAAATATTTTCAACCAACTGGTCAAAAGGATTCACAAAGTGGTCTGAACGAGTCACAAATCAAATCACTGTGCCTCTGAGTGGCATCCACTGGGAAATCTAACATAAGAGACTGCAACTAGGTTTTCAGCTTAACAGTCGCTAAATGCTGATTAGTGTGTGGTAAGATTTGTTAATGTGAAAGAAGTATCTCTCTATCCTGCAGAACTGTTTGTGAACACTATTTCCGTTAAATATTTCCACTGTACCAAGATGCCATCTGTTTTACAGTATATAAGTTTCCTGCAAGCTGTTAGTCTATTATGGCCAGATGCACTCATAAAAATGTCAAAAAAAAATATTTGTGAATAAACACACTGCATAGGTAACATACAAAGATACATAATTAAACATCTCACAACAAGAATTTACATACCGTAGACCTACATAAACATGAACATACAGTATTAAAAGTAAAATGACTCAAACACTCAAAACACTAAAAACACTCAAATGGCTGGCAGAAAACAAAGACTGGCTTGTCAAACAAAAACATAAAATTTAAATGAAATCTCCTAATTCAAATAAAATCCAAAAACATACAAAAGATTGTAAAGTAACAGTTTTATTTTGGAAGACAAAAGATTAAGAAAAATAATCAGTAAACAGAGAACAATTCTGTAAAATAAAATGTTTAACTTGCGATCTATGAGTTTAAATTGATATTTAAATGTAAAAAAAAAAAAAAAAAAACTACAAAAGTACAAAATACATTTTATATTTAATGATCCACTTTGTAAAATTACAGTACAAACTTTTAATAAAATGCAAATTGTGATTTTTTTAAATGCTTAAATATTTATACTAATTAACAGCAGAAATGCTTTTTTTTCTTCTTCTTAACTGTCATAAAATATAAGATTTAAGATTTTGTTGAAATGCTAATTGTGTCTCTATTACCTTCTCTGTTTCTGCCACATGATTGGCATCCCGAGGTAACTAGGAATTACAGAAACTTCAGTCTGGATCCAACCCTTACAAAGACCCGAGATGACCGAACACCTGAGAAGAGATGATGCCCACCCCTCAGAGGACCTCAGATGATGCCAACCCTGAAACAACATATACTAACAAATTTTGCTATAAGTTTGATAGCAACATATAATAATTGCTGTTAATAGTGTTCACCGTCTGTTTGATTACATGTCATTAACTACAGTAACTGCATGAATTTTACTGTACATTTCTGCCATACGGACATCAAATTTACATAGTCACCACTGATAAGCTACTACTAAATATAATGTAGAAACTTTAAAATAGAAATTTAAATTTTCTGTAATGCTGCTTTGCAACGATTTGTATCATGAAAAGCACTATACAAATAAACTTGAATTGAACTGAATTGAATTGAATTGAACTGAATTGAGGAAGAAACAAATTGTGCTGTTGAGCTATATTAGGTGGCCTTAACTACTATGTACTTACATCAAAAAATAAGTACAATGTACTTGTTGTTTTTATATTGTATTTTAAATTGAAGTGGGATACGGGTAGGTTAGGGATAGGTTTGGTGGTATGGGTTGGTTTAAGGGAGGGTTAAGGTGTAAGTGAGGGGTCAGCAGTAAATACATATAAATGTAAATACAGAAATGAATTACAGGTTTTATCAGAAATCGTCACTTATTCTCCAATCTCAGGCAGCTTTTTAATATAATTTACAATCCTTCTCAGGCTAATACTGAGGAAGCTTTGGTTTGATAGTGGAGTGGAGTGGAATTATTTATTTTATACTTTGGGTAAATTTGGTTTTGGAAAGAAATTTATTTCATGGATTAAGTTACTTTATTCTTCCCCACTGGCTGCAGTAAGGACAAACAATATTCAATCTGATTATTTTACTCCACAAGACAAGGATGTCCCTTAAGCCCTCTTTTATTTGCAGTAGCCATTGAACCCCTCTCTATCGCCCTTCGATATAACTGTGCCATTACTGGGATAGTTAGGAATCATGTTGAGGTAAAAGTGTCTTTATATGCAGATGATTTACTTCTTTATGTTTCTAATTTATCTAATTCTGTTCCTGCTGCTTTAGACACACTTCGATCTTTTGGTCAAATTTCTGGATATAAATTAAACTTATCCAAAAGCCTAATATTTCCTATTAATACATTAGCAAAGACTTTTCCTTTAAATTCCCTACCTTTTAAAGTATCTTCATCTAGTTCTACGTATCTTGGAATACATGTTACACATAAATATGTAGATTTATTTAAAGCAAATTGGTCTCCTTTGTTGTCCCGAACTAAGGAGGATTTTGAACGATGGTCTCTTTTGAATCTCACTTTAGCTGCTCGAATTAATGCTGTTAAGATGTCGGTTGTCCCACATTTTTTATATTTGTTTCAATGCATTCCTATGTTTCTCCCACAGAAATTTTTTCGAGATTTAGACTCCAAGATACTGGACTTTATATGGAATAAAAAGGTCCCCAGGTTATGTAAACCATATCTACAGAGACCCAAGTCACTGGGAGGTCTGGCATTACCTAATTTGAGGTTCTATTATTGGGCCACCAATATTAGTGTCACACCCCTGTAGACTGTTGATTGTGGTTTCTCCCTCTGTGTCCTTATTTGGTTGTTCCTGTTCTCATTATTAGTTAATCACCTCATTGTGCTCACCTGTCTGCCCCTCGTTATCTGCCCTATATTAGTTCCTGTCTCTCCGGCTTGGTCTCTGGAACCCCCTGCCCGTGACAGAATAACCGACCCAAAAACAGTTTAACTTCCGTGTTCTCCCCTCCGTTTGTTTTCCGGTTTTTCCTCAGTGTTTTTCTTTCTGTTGTGTTTACCCCATGGATCCCTTCACGTGCCCTGAATTCCTCCTTCTCCTACTGGAGCAGGAGGGCAGGACTCTCGAGGACCATACCAGACTGTTCCTGATGGTCGCTAACGTCACCAGCTATCCGGACGACACGCTCTGCGCTTTCTATGAGTCAAGTCTGAACGCAGAGTTCCGAAGATGGTCCTCGGGAGGAATTTGCCACC
>NW_015635041.1:186819-201042 GCF_001515625.1 Sinocyclocheilus rhinocerous | reverse complement strand
CCGCCCTCCCACCCGCTCCAGCCTCCTCCACCGCTGTCAGCTGGCAGCCTCTCTGCTCGCCCTCAGCCCACCATCATTGCGGTGCAAGCCCCGCGGGACTGCCATCCTCCAGCATCGCCATGGTCGGAGTCTCCCTCACCTCCACCTCCAACCTCCGAAGCCGGGACTCCTCCTCGGTTTTCCTCAGTGTTTTTCTTTCCGTTGTGTTTACCCCATGGATGCCTTCACGTGCACCGAATTCCTCCTCACCTCCACCGCCAGAGCCCTCGGCTCCACCCTGGCCCCCTGGATCCTCGGCATCCCCCTGGCTCGTTGGCTCTCTGTCTCTGCCTCGGGCTCCTCCTCCACCTGCTCCGCCGCCGTTGGTCGGCCCCCTGGAGTCAGCAGCCATCCCTCCTCCATGGCTCCACCCACCGCCGGCTCCACCGTGGGCCGCTGTTATGGCTGTGGCTTGGGTCCTGCTGAGCTCCTCCTGCTACGGGTCCCTCCTGTCTCCTCCCTGGCTCCTTCCTCCTTCGTCGCCCCCTCCTGGTCTCTGTCTGCTGGCTTCCTCCCGGATATCCGTCCTCTGCCGGAGCCTCCACCTATCATGTCTGCCTGCCAGCCCTTTGCCTTCCCCTGTCACCATCCCACATCCACTCCTTTGTCCTCCCCCTAAGTCCGGGAGGGGGGCGATCTGTCACACCCCTGTGGACTGTTGATTGTGGTTTCTCCCTCTGTGTCCTTATTTGGTTGTTCCTGTTCTCATTATTAGTTAATCACCTCATTGTGCTCACCTGTCTGCCCCTCGTTATCTGCCCTATATTAGTTCCTGTCTCTTGTATTCTAGTTTGTTGGTTATTGTGAATGTTACCCTGTGTATTGATGTCTACCCTGTCTGGATCTCCTGTTGTCATATAATTAAATATCCTTTTATTCGTCATCTTCATCCTCCTGCCTGGTCTCTGGAACACCCTGCCCGTGACAATTAGAGCCTTAAAATGTTGGCTTTATTATAAGAATTTAGAGTCTCTTTCCCCATGGCTTATGATGGAAGCAAATTCCGCAAAACCCAGCTCACTGAATGCTTTAGTACATTCTCCCATTCTATCTTCTACCTCACCCTTTGCTAAGAATTTGATAGTAAAGATCACTCTTAAGATTTGGGCTCAGTTTAAGCATTTCTTTTGGATTACAGTTATTCACTCAATCTATGCTCCGATAGCCAGTAATCATGTTTTTTTTCTCCCTCTTCTGTTGGACAGTGGCTTTTTTATCTTGGTCTAGTTGTGGCATTAACTCATTCCGTGATTTATATATTGATGGCAATTTTGCTTCTTTTCAACAGCTTAGAGAGAAATGTTCACTTCCAAAGCAGTATTTTTTCAGATACTTACAAATTCGTAGTTTTGCTCGTGCCACATTTTCAAATTTTCCTCTCCTGCCTAATGATACTCCTTTGAATAGTTTTTTCATTCCAATTGGTACTTTAAAAGGCCTAATCTCGCAAATCTACTTTCAAATCCATAGCCTATGTCCTGAGTCTTTAGACTCCATTAGGGCTCTTTGGCAAGATGATGTGGAAGAGGAGGTATCAGATGAACTATGGGAAAAGATCCTCAACAGGGTACACGTATCATCTATATGTGCCAGACATTCACTTATTCAGTGTAAAGTTGTGCATCGTGTCTATTTTACAAAAGCTAGATTGGCTAGGATTTATGAAGGTGTTTCTCCAGCATGTGACAAATGTTGTCAAATTCCGGCAAACCTGATCCATATGTTTTGGCTTTGCCCTTCATTGTATAATTATTGGACAAACATTTTTGAAACTTTATCATTTATTACAGGGGAAAGAATTGAACCGAATGCTCTCACTGCTTTGTTTGGAATTTGCCCCTCTGTACCATCTTTGTCAATTCTTAAACCGGATGCAATTGCCTTTGTTACTTTGTTGGCTAGGAGACTAATATTGCTGAACTGGAAATCTAAAACGCCCCCTTCACATTCTCGATGGTTATCAGATGTTCTTTATTTTATTAAATTAGAAAAGATACGTTTGTCCCTCAAGAAATGCTCAAATAAGTTTGGAAAGCTGTGGGGGCACCTCTTTCAGTATATTAAAGAGAATGGTTCTTTAATCAGTCCTGATAGTTGATGGGAAAGAAGTAAAGCTTGATTTCTGAAGGTTGTTTTACAAATCTCATAAACAGCTTGAATAACCGATTAATATTTATTTATTTATATATGTATATTTAATTATTATTATTATTATTAGTTCTTATTATTCTGACTGTGCATTGTTTGTTCATGTTTTTTTTATGTTGTAGTTGCTTTGCACCTTATTTTGTTAGTATTGACACACATTGTGTTTATCATTGCTTTCTGTTTCTGTGTACACTCTTTTCTGTGTAGAAAATTAATAATAATTAAAAAAAAATGAGATTACAGATGTAATTACATGCATTTTTTTTTTTTTATATGTGACTCTGGACCACAAAAGCAGTCTTAAGTCGCTGGGGTATGTTTGTAGCAATAGTAAAAAAAAACATTGTATGGGTCAAAATTACCTTACCGATTATCAATTTTTCTTTTAATTACAAAAATCATTAGGATATTAAGTAAAGATCATGTTCCATGAAGATATTTGGTAAATTTCCTACTGTAAATATATTAAAACTTAATTTTTGATTAGTAATATGCATTGCTAAAATCTTCATTTGGACAACTTTAAAGGCGATTTTCATAAGGCAAATTGACCCTTATGACTGGTTTTGTGGTCCAGGGTCACATATAAGTACAATGTAAAAACATGTATGTACACAATAAGCGCGTTGTACCAAATTATCAATTTAAATGTAAGTACGCATATAGTAGTTAATGCATCCTAATATTCAGAACGCGGTCACGCAGGGGCGTTCCCAAAGCGACTTCGACGCAGCTCGAGTTCATGAAGGGGAATCCAGTCTTTCACATATTCAGATGTACACAATAAGCGCGTTGTACCAAATTATCAATTTAAATGTAAGTACGCATATAGTAGTTAATGCATCCTAATATAAAGTGGGATCTTAAAAAAAAAAAAAAACCCCAGAGGGAGGAATCAGTGTGGAGGATTGCCTGTTATCAATTCAGCAAGGGAATTCTGCAATGGCAGACTATGCTCTCTTGTTCTGCATACTTGCTGCTCAGTGCTGTTGGCCCAATATGCCCCTCAAAACTATTTCTCGTCGGGGCCTTTTACACAGGTTACAAGCTGAGCTGGATAGTCATGATGAAAAGGTATCTTTAAAATGCTTCATTCAGTTGTCTATTCACGTCTCATTCAGATATGAACCCCTTCCTTTTGCACACATAGTGGGCCATTTTGTTTGGGGCTGCATTATCTGTGGTAATGCTGGTCATTGTATGCCCTCCTGCCCTTGTTGGTTTGTCTGCTGCTCCACACACTTTGATGAGTTCAGTTTCTAATAAATGTCTTACTTTTCTTGTAATTGTTTCCTATGGCACTAACCAGGCAACTGCACAGGCTTTAGTTGATTCAGGCTCTGCAGAAAAGTATATTGATGCAATATATAATTGATACGGTGTAGTCTGTTTATTGATACTTTACTCCCATTGTGTGTTACAGAGCTAGATGGACAGCCACTGTGGGCAGGAGGTTACCAAGTCCATCTCTCTACAGGTGGGGCCTTGCACCAGGAGATGATTCAATTGTTGTATCTAATCCATTGATTCTGGGGTTTCCATGGCTGTTAACTCACAATTCTGCAATCTCCTGGAGAGGAGAAAGATTTTGAAGTGTAAAGATTCCTGTCAACTCATCTGCTCATCAATGGTCCTACCCTTGCTTTGTCATTCCAAGCCATTTCTGACTGACCTTCCTCCATCTCAAGGTAACACCACAATCATAGTAGTTATCTCTCTCTCTTTAAGGATTGTCATCTCATTCTTCTTTAAAAAGCTGTCCTCAGCTAAAGGAAATTGTCTCTAGGTTACGTATGTAACCATGGTTCCCCGAGGGAACGAGACGCTGCGTCAAAGTCGCTTTGGGAACGCCCCTGCGTGACCGCGTTCTGAAGCACGTGTCAAATCAGTCCAATGGAGTAGCGAGAAGTTGATTCAGGCTCTGCAGAAAAGTATATTGATGCAATATATAATTGATACGGTGTAGTCTGTTTATTGATACTTTACTCCCATTGTGTGTTACAGAGCTAGATGGACAGCCACTGTGGGCAGGAGGTTACCAAGTCCATCTCTCTACAGGTGGGGCCTTGCACCAGGAGATGATTCAATTGTTGTATCTAATCCATTGATTCTGGGGTTTCCATGGCTGTTAACTCACAATTCTGCAATCTCAGGGAGAGGAGAAAGATTTTGAAGTGTAAAGATTCCTGTCAACTCATCTGCTCATCAATGGTCCTACCCTTGCTTTGTCATTCCAAGCCATTTCTACCTTCCTCCATCTCAAGGTAACACCACAATCATAGTAGTTATCTTTCTCTCTTTAAGGATTGTCATCTCATTCTTCTTTAAAAAGCTGTCCTCAGCTAAAGGAAATTCCAGTCTTTCACATATTCTGTTTTTTTTTTTTTTTGGACTACATTAGGGCATTATCTCAGGCTGAAGTCCACAGTGGTGTCAATACTTGCCAATAATAAAATATAGTTATATAGTTATATTATCTCGAACTGACTATCAAAGTGCAAAACTGCTACAATCGTAACATCAATGCAAGAACAGAATGTATGCAACTTAAACTGGATACGGAGTCGTAGTGAAATAAGCAGGTTAAACTCACAGCACACGCTGTGACTGTGTGACTTACTAACTGTGAATGGAGCCGCTCTGAGACGTTAATCATGAGCTGTGCGCGTGAACTGCGCTTTGCGTGGAATCCTTCCAAATGATAAGCACACTACTATATCGCAATTTTATTTTCTATTAGTTTATTAGTGTTCATTACAAAACTGTGGGGGCACAAATTATATTATGACGGTTCATCATAATAGACATTTGATATAGAGAGCAATAAAGCAGGAAAATGAATCAATTTAAAAAAGGCTAAATTCACCTCCTGTATATGTGCTTTAAGTCTTTGACGTAGACCACATTTTAATCTTTGTTTTGCATAAATTACAGTTGGGCAATTTAGCCCCCATATAAATGTAAAGTCTGTGACCAGGACTGTAATTTATATGCAAATGTCAAAGGCTAAAAGGGTCTCTTAAGCCATAAAACCCCAAAGATCATGCATGATTCTACGCAGACGCTACATCACCACAGATGGCGGTAATGAACAAATTTCATTTGTGATCTAGTCAGAAGAAGACACTGCGCTGCTTCAATGCATTTACAGGCTCGTGACTCTACAGAAGAATGCAAAACAGAATGAAGCGTTTGGTCGTGCTACACCGCTACTTGCTGGAAAAAGTAGTTAGCTACTGGAAAAGCAACACTGTTTAAAAAGTAGTGGAGCTACCGTCACGCTACTGAAAAATGTAGTTATGCTAGTAGCTAGCTACTCCCCAACACTGCCTATCAAAAGCTACTCTCGATGCTGCATTTCAATAACGCATATGAGAAGATTCTTTGTTCGACCGGTTGTGAAGCACGTTTGTCAAACACGGCAAGAATTGGCTTAAATAACCTTGGTTGGTGATGTCATTTGATTACATGCACCTGTGGGGTTATAAATAGATGTGAAAGGGACAGACCTTCAAGTTTTATTGTCTTCAGAGATCACATTGTGTGTGTGTGTTGGGTTCAGTGTTTCACTGTTGTGGAAAGAGAAATATTAATAAGTAATGTCAGGAAAAGCTTGACATCCTCGCTGGTGAGGAAGGTGTTCCAAGCTGCAGGTCAAGCGGTTTTGCAGGTGCACCAGGCTGACCTGATGAAAGACCTTAGTGAGGAAGTGTTTTCAGAGCAGCGCAGAGCAGTCTCTTTGCGCAACCAAGTAGAAGGCCCACGCCATCGGCCGTTCTATGGCTGCTATGGTTGCCACGGAGAGACATCTGTGGCTCAACCTCACGGGCATCAAGGAGAGGGACAAGGTTTTCCTCCTTGATTCCCCCATGTTGCCTTCCAGCCTATTTGCCGACTCCGTGAATACGATCGTCAGTAGGTTCCGGGAAGCCCAAAGACACGCGGAAGCTTTTAATAAGTTTCTCCCCTGCCCTGCTCAGGTGTTGGGGCTGTCAGCCACCCAGCCCTGACCCAGTCCGGTTCCTCTGCAGCGAGAATCGCAGAAACAGAGTGTGGCGAGTCGTGTGCCCCCTCATAGGTACTGGGGAGTGGCTCGCCGCTCTCAGCAGCCCAGCAAGAGGCCGGATCTGAGGATGATCATTTCCAAGAAGAAGTCCTAAGGGTTGTGTGCCCGGGACCGTGGGGGTGTGTCCCCCTGGGGAGGGGTGTGAAAAATTCCAACAGACAGTAGAGGTTCCTGTCCCTCAGGGTGATTTACATTCTGAGGCATATGAATATTGGAGAAGATTTGCTGTCCAGACAAGCTGTGACACATGGGGAATGGAAACTCCACCCCGAAGTAGCCAGTCAAATTTGGGAAATATTTTACGAAGCAGAGGTGGACCTCTTTGCTTCACAGGAGACAGCACAATGTCCCCTCTACTTCCCTCTGAGTCCTCCAGTCTGGGGACTGGACGCAATGACCCATACATGGCCCAGACTGCGTCTTGAGTCCTGGCCATGGTCCGTCAACAAGGGTCTTGCCTCTTACTGATACGCCCCATTGGCTGACCAGAGTGTGGTTCTCAGATAAAAAATATCCCTCCTTGACGGCTCGCCGTGGGCGATTCAGGTCAGGAGAGATCTCCTCTCTCAGGTGTAGGTGACAGCGGTTAATCCCCGGCCCGAGCTCTGGAACCTTCATGTCTGGCCCTTGAGGGGGATCAACTAAGTGATGCTGGGCTTCCAGCCGACGTTGTACAGACTATTCTAAGTGCTAGAGCTCCTTCCACTAGAATAAGTTATGCCCTCAGATGGCGGGTTTTCAAAAGTTGGTGTATGACACACCATGCAGACCCAGTTCACTGCCAGGTTGATGCAGTGCTGGAGTTCCTGCAAGAAAAACTGTCCACAGGCACATGTCCTGGTACTCTACTTACAATTACTACTTACTTTTAAGGCCCTAAATGGTTTAGCTCCTGCGTACCTAACTAGTCTTCTATCATGCTACAATCCATCCTGCTCCCTAAGGTTGCAAAACTCTGGACTCTTGGTAGTTCCTAGGATAGCAAAGTCCACTAAAGGAGGTAGAGCCTTTTCACATTTGGCTCCCAAACTCTGGAATAGCCTTCCTGATAATGTTTGGGGTTCAGACACACTCTCTCTGTTTAAATCAAGATTAAAGACACATCTCTTTAGCCAAACATTCACATAATGTATCTCATAACCTTTTACTTCAGTTACATCTGATCAAATGCACATTTTCATTATTTTGCTTGGGTTGAACACATAATTTTTTGCTTAGTTGGAACAGCAGCTACGCTAATTTTTATCTAATAACTTGGCATTGGCATCCCGTGGTAACAAGGAATTGCACAAGCTTCAGTCTGTATCCAGCCCTTACATAGACCTGAGATGACCGAACACCTGAGAAGAGATGATACCCACCCCCCAGAGGACCTCAGATGATGCCAACCCTCAGACACCATACAAAACTACCAAGTTTTGCTATAATGGACATCAACTTCAGATAGTCACCACTGATAAGCAATTACTAAATATAATGTAGAATCTTTAATTTTCTGTAAAGCTGCTTTGCAACGATTTGCATCGTGAAAAGCGCTATACAAATAAACTTGAATTGAATTGAATACTCTCAGAGTCTATGTGGCTGCCATTTCAGCCTGTCATGCTCTGGTTGATTGTGTCTCTGTGGGAGAGCACCCTCTGGTCGCCCATTTCATTTGTGGAGCTAAACGGTTGAGGCCGCCCACCAGAGCAACAGTCCCTTTGTGGGACTTAGCGATAGTGCTCGAGGGTAGTCTAGAGTAAGCACATGTCAGGTTTCTGACTCTGAAGATGTTTTTTTAGTTTTTTTTTATATTGGCTATTACTTCTCTGCATAGAATTTTGTACCTGCCTTTCATTTTTCCCTTTTGATCTGAGCCTTTTCACTACTATAAATTGGATTTTTTTTTGCATTCTTCTTCTTCTTATGTTAATTATACTTCCATTTTAACTTAAGTGCTGTGTTTGTCTTCCCTTCTGGTTCCACCACCTGCTCTGTGGCTCATGGTATAAGAGGGTGTCTCTTATACTGGAGACCCAAGTACAGCTCCATAACTTGGCAATTTTAGCATTGGCTGAAGCTGTTTATTTGCTGCCTGAGGTATAAATTTAGTCCCGGAGATTGGTTTCATAGAGAAGGCAAGAACTTGGTATCAATCCAACCCTACACTCTAACCTCAAAAAAGTGTTATTTTTATTAATATGATTTGGCTGCATTTTCTTGGTCGAGTTTTTCTTCTCCATTTATTTCTTTTAGGCCAAAAAAAGGACATAATCATTATTTGGAAGTAGAGTTGGCTGTGGTGTCTTGCCCTTATGGCCATGAATTTATCTTGTCAAACAGTAGACTTGCGTTCTGAATTTTAATGCATACATTAATTTAGGACTTTATTGGATACTGATTCAGCAAAGTTCAAGTCTATGTCACATTTCACAGAAATAAATTGATTTTATGTCAGCTTTGTTAATACATTTCACTATAGATGTTTAATATAATGATATGTAGTCAAAGGCAATGTGAGGAAACCTCTGAAAGGCATTTTTGTTTCTGAATCAATACAAGTAACATCTTTTTAGAACAAGTGGTTAAGACAAAGTTTTTGGAATTATATAGAGAATTTATGAATTGGAGCTAATTGAATGGACAGGGTTTTAAACTGGAATTAGTCTGTGTGTTCATTGATTTGCTACTGTGCAGAAAATAAGCAGCACTTATCAACTAAAAAAGTAATGAAGGTTATACCCCCCCCACCCCCCCAAAAAAGTAAATAAATAAATAAATAAATAAGTTAATCTCTCCAGCTGAAAACACTTGCCTGAAATACCTAATTTTTAGTCCTGCCATTATATCTGTGTACGTCATTTTACATAGTGATTTTTGCTGTGTTGAGGAGAAAAAAACAAAACAAAACAAAAAACTTCCGATGCCATACTTACCATAGATATTAAAATATTTACAGCTGCTCATGAAGCTGACACACACTCTTAACGGCTGACCAATCACAACAGACTGGGCCAGCAGACCAATAAGAGCAGACTGGGTTTTTAAAAAGGTGGGATTTAAAAAGACAGGTACTAAAACAAGTGTTTCAGGCAAAGAGTGAAAAGAGGTGCTGCAGCAATGTACTGTAAGATAAATGAACAATATGGTTTTTGAACTTTAAATCATATAAATGTATTCCTGCAGACACCAAAACTACAATTATGAACTCATTGATCACAATATAGGCACAAATACAAGTTCAAGGATATTTACAGAGCGTACTTTATTTTCTGAGTGATACTAATATCAATGTGCTAGTAGTATACTTGTACTTGTGCTATTTCAATACGTCCTGGGACTAAATTGGCCACTTTTTGGTTTATAAAAGTATAAGTTTAAGTGTAAGAGTACTAAACAGCTAGTTTACATTTTTCTTTAGTATGACAACTATACAGATTAAAGTGGAAATGAAGCAGTCAGTGAAGTTTACATTATTTAGGAAAATAACTTCCATTTTAATAAAAAAATATATAACAAACATGATTAATGTAACCATTTTAAAGAAAAAAGGATCTTTTGTTATAGCTTTTAGAGCAAGGGCGCCGCCATCTTGCAGTACCACCGCGTGTGACGTCACGGGGTTGGTTCGCTCCGATGGCCAGTGAAGTAATATAAGCATTTCTTTACATTTTGAACACACGCTTGTTTTGAAATGGAGGAAGATTACCTTGAAAGCACTGTTATGTCCATAATAAGTGCAATTGCCTATGCATTTGAGCCGATATGGTGATGGGACCGAGTAGTATTAGGGGTTGAAGACATTTAAATCTCTTTTAGAAAAGGTCTATCACAGCGTGTAAGTACCGCACTGAAATCTATTCCGGGCTGTCTCACGCTTGAATGGCTTAAAACACTTTAATATTTAAACTGACAAGGCTTAAAACTCGTGAGAATTATAAACTTTATTGAGGAAGCAGCACTGGTCCGATTGTTCAGATAATGTTAGGTGATTAGTTAAACAATACGTCCTGTTAACAGCAGGAAAGCTAATTGTATTCGCAGGTGAACATAAAATATGATATATACAACTGGTGAACCAGTCAATGTAATGCATATCTCTTAATGGTTTGACATAACAATAAAATGCTACATGAATGATATTGTATGAAGCGTTGTCTGTTTACATCACGTTGCGCCTCGCATTATGAAAACAATGTTTGGGATACCACGATCAAAACTTAGCATATAGACAGTTTGATGTTGAATATTCATGCAAATTATGGTGAAAGCCAAATTATTTGTGTGTTAAAATAGCATTCGTGTGTTCAAAATGTAAAGAAATGCTTACATTACTTCACTGGCCATGACGTCACACGCGGTGGTACTGCAAGATGGCGGCGCCCTTGCTCTAAAAGCTATAACAAAACATCCTTTTTTCTTTAAAATGGTTACATTAATCATGTTTGTTATATATTTTTTAATCAAAGTGGAAATCACTTTACTAAATAATGTTAACTTAACTGACTGCTTCACTTCCACTTTAAGGGTGAATTCACACCTCTCTTGTTTGGTTCGATTGAATCAAACTCAAGTTCGTTTCACCTCTTGGTGCGGACCTTTTGGGCAGGTGTGAATACAGCAATCAGACTTGGGTGCAGACCAAACAACAGTACCGAGACCCAGCTGAAGAGGTGGTCTCGGTCCGGTTCCAAATGAACTCTGGTAGGGTTGAATAGATGAACCAATGAATGGTTGACTTTAAGCACACGTGTGGTTTTGTTTACAGTTTCTGGTTCACTTGCAAAAAGGGCAGTGTGAAAGCAAACCGCACCAAAAAAAAAAACAATATTGTATTTGGTCTGGACCAAAACAAGTGAACTAGCGGACTTTCCTGGTGTGAATACACCCTAACTTAAGCTATACTGCTAGTTTACGAGTTATATACTTTTAGCCCACTTTTTTAGTTTATAGTACTCTCTGTGGTATACTCTCAGTAAAACTACTAGTTTAATTGTTTTATACTGCAAGTATGCTTAGAATCTTTCTTTAGCTTACTCTTCATATATTATTTTTGCATTTAGGCATAAACCAAAAATGACTATGTCCCTCCACCTTCCTAACCCCTTACTCTTACTGTAGCTCACAGGAGGCCTGGAGTCTTTTGTAGCATCTTCAGCCACAGGCGGGGAATCACTCTGGATGAAAGGCCAGTCCATCACACGACGCACACACACATTTAAGCTCTCACTCACATACAGACAATTCAGACAATTCTCCAATTCATCTGCCTATTAAGAATGACAGACAAGATGTAATAAGGTCTAATCACTTGTCTACTTTTTTTTTGTAACTTTAGAGAAGATAAGGTAACACTGTCATCACACATACAGTACAAGTAACTTTGTCGATTTCCAACCAGTGTGTTCTCCATGTTACCTGTGCCAATATATCCCTGTTTATTTGTCAGCAAAGCCTTCTGACAGTTCAAGGGCTTTTCTGAAGCTACAGATTGTACTTCTGCATTTTTGCATTCCTTCTCAAGTACAGTCGTATTGAGCCCAGACGTTTTCCTACTTTTTGGCAAAAGTATGCCACTTTACTACTGTACATGATTCTAGAAACTCCCCCATAATGCAAACATATTAGAGTATGTGGCTGATGAAGGGCCAAGACTGGGAAAATCTCCAGCGAAAATAAATTTGCGATCCATGCTTCTTCATTCGTTAAACAGATATTTATGCAAGCTACTGCTGATGTTAAGCTGTGAAACACTATGTCTTCATCATATCCAGGGACCTCCAGTAATTATTGATTCTGGAACTCTGTCATGATCCCAGCCTGGGTTCCCCTGTCTTGTGTTTTATACTCTTATTTGCACACTTGTGTTTCTGTGTCCCCATCCTGTTTGCCTTTTGTTTCGCTTCTCCTTGTTTCCTCGTTATCCTGTGCATATATACTTATGTGTTTACCTTGTTCATTGCCAGTCGTTGTTCTCTTTAGATGTCTGTGTGCTTGTGTTCCTCTGTAGAGGCTCTTGTCTAGACTTCCTGGTTTGTTCCTGCTCTGTGTTTCTGGTGTACCTGTGTTTTGTTTGTTTCTTTAGTTAATTAATATACCCTGCTGTGACCCAAGTGTGACTTGTATAATAATTTTTTTTTTCATATTATGAATTATATGCTAAATATTTTTTTCTTTACTTTTGAATCAGTTTGAATCCACTTAAATGATTTGTACTAAACCACAGATTTGTTCACAATTAAAACACCACTACTGAGTGTAGCAGCCTGCTTGAGACACTGATTCATGTTATCTTATTTCACTTTTCACAAAAAAAAATAACACATGGTATAGAATTAGTTTAGACAGCTGAATAGATATTGGTTTTGTTCAACAAGATCAACAATTAGAGGAACACTAGATATCATGGCTTGTCTCATATGTCAACAGTATGTTCCAGTAGGTTCCAGCTGTTCATCTCGCAGTCTTTCTGACCACAGACACAAAGTATGTTTGTATGATTTCATCAGTGGTAGATCATAAATTTACACCAGCTTAATTAGAGAGTCTTAAATCAGACTGAATCTCATCCATCTGTAGAATTCATTAGATCTTCCACACAAACTCACATGTCAGTTCACTCAAGGTTATCTGTTTAGGACACAAAATATCAGTCACATAAGAGCTGCTATTAATCTTTTGTCTCCACTCTAGTGGTGCTGATAAGACCTTTTTTTCTGTTGCCCAAGAGATACTGCTAACACCATTAATCAGTATTTATGTGCAGGTTATTATGCACAAATGAATGAATGAATAAGTAAATAAATGTTTGTTTTGTTCATGACTTGTCTTTTAGTCCTATTGTCTAAATAAATAAATAAATAAATAAAAATGCAGAATGGTCGAATTGAATATGGTTAAAATAAGCTAATATTTGGAAAACATTTTTCAAATAAATAATAGTTTTTTTTTTTTAGAATCTTAAAAGGTTTTGTAGTGTCAGTCACAAATCCCATCACATTCTAAAATATATAAAGCAACTATTGCAACATTTTTTTTAAGAATACAAATAATAATAACCATGAGTCTCTCCTTTTTTTTTTTTTTTTTTTACATTTTCTGGTTCCTCACATTTTTGAAGGACATGAGTGTTAACATGTGCCCTGTCTTGTTTCAGCTGTATGATTATAATGGTTTTGTGGACTGGTACAGCTGAGATAGTTGGATATGAATGATTGGGTAATTAGCTGAGATAATGGAGTCACACTGTGATAACCTTAACAGAAGAATGAAGCATTATACTGTAAGGAGAAGCCTATGGAGATCCATCAGTGTAATAACTCAGGCCTGATCTGTCTGGTCAGAGCAACCTGTTCTCTTTTTGACAGGTGCCTCCAGAAACATAATAATCACTCGTGGAGCCGTAAACTCCGTAAGTAACATGTAAATGGGACTTAAAGGCTTTGCCGTGTGTCTCTTAATGAAGGATTGCAAGTGTTACTGAGCAAGAGCCTGTCAGAGCAGAAGGTTTTGAAATTCAATAAACATAGTGTGTTCAAAGGGGATAATAGCTCTGTCTTTCATGGATAACCTTTAATGGAATAGGGTCTGCTGAAAAAGAGACAAAAGAGAGACTGCCAGAGAAAGGGCCCCGTTTGTGTTCGAGGGAATGCTCATCTGTCCTATTTACTGTGCTAAACTGAGATGTGATGGCTAAAATTCTTCCTCTACAGTCAAAAATCTGGGTGTTATATTAGATAGCAACTTGTCTTTTGAAAATCATATGTCCCATGTTACAAAAACAGCATTCTTCCATCTTAGAAACATTGCCAAGCTACAAAACCTGTTACCTGTTTCTGATGAAGAAAAGCTATTGCATTCATGACCTCTAGACTGACCTATTGTAATGCACTGCTAGGTGGTTGTCCTGCATCCTCAATAAACAAGCTACAGGTAGTCCAAAATGCAGTGGCTAGAGTCCTTACCAGGTCAAGAAAATATGATCATAT
>NW_015635041.1:186220-186786 GCF_001515625.1 Sinocyclocheilus rhinocerous | reverse complement strand
CTCAAGCTCCTATTGTGGATTATCTCCTGTGTTTCGTGATTAAAGACTGTTAAATGTTTCCTCGTGACTCCAGCGTGTTCCCTCAACAGCGTGCTGTGACAGAAGGTCTGACTTAAAAACAGTTACCTTTGTGTGTTCCCCTCCGTTTGTTTTCTCATTTTTCCTAGTATCTTTTTTTTCCCGTTGTGTTCCCTGGATGGATGTACTTCTTCGCCCCGAATACCTCCTCCTCCTGCTGGAGCAGTGGGACAAAGCTCTCGAGGACCATACTAGACTGTTCCAGCTGCTAGCAAGCACCACCAGCTACCCAGACGATGCGCTCTGTGCGTTCTACGATGCAAGTTTAAACACCGCGTGCAGAGCACCGTCATCCGAAGATGGTCCTCGAGCGGATTTCACCGCGTTTGTGGAGTGGATTCTGCCGAGAAACGCCTCTCATCGTCACTCCCAAGGATGATCTCGCCAGATCCACTCCGGACCCAGAGCCCAGCCCACCATCTCCCCGCAGTACGGAGCATCAGCCTGAGCCCACCGATGACGGAGAGCCATTTCCCGCCGTGATCCGC
>NW_015635041.1:184688-185712 GCF_001515625.1 Sinocyclocheilus rhinocerous | reverse complement strand
CTTATTTGGTCCTTCCTGTTTCCATTAGGTTCCCTGATTAGTTCATCATTTGTTATTTATCCTCATTTCCCTGTGTACCTAAGTCCTAGTCTATTCAGTTTGTGTTTGTCAGGTCTACTCGTTCTCTACGTGTGTTGGCTCAAGCTCCTATTGTGGATTATCTCCTGTGTTTCGTGATTAAAGACTGTTAAATGTTTCCTCGTGACTCCAGCGTGTTCCCTCAACAGCGTGCTGTGACAGAAGGTCTGACTTAAAAACAGTTACCTTTGTGTGTTCCCCTCCGTTTGTTTTCTCATTTTTCCTAGTATCTTTTTTTTCCCGTTGTGTTCCCTGGATGGATGTACTTCTTCGCCCCGAATACCTCCTCCTCCTGCTGGAGCAGTGGGACAAAGCTCTCGAGGACCATACTAGACTGTTCCAGCTGCTAGCAAGCACCACCAGCTACCCGGACGATGCGCTCTGTGCGTTCTACGACGCCAGTCTAAACATCGAGTGCAGAGCGCCGTCATCCGAAGATGGTCCTCAAGAGGATTTCGTCGTGTTTGTGGAGTGGATTCTCCACTCCAGACCCAGAGCCCAGCCCACCATCCCCCACGCTGTGCAGAGCTAAAGCCCGAGCCCACCGTTGACGGAGAGCCATTTCCCGCTGCGATCAGCGAGCCAGCGCAAAGCTGAGCGACTGAGCAGAGGATCACCCCGGACGTAGAGCTGAACCCGTCAGACCAGTAGCGAGAGCTGGCAACAATGCTCGTCATGAGGGAGAAAGCCACGGATGGTGTGAGCGCAGAGAGGAGCTCTGCCCCCTGCACCACGGCCCCTCTGCTCGCCCTCAGCTCACCATCATTACGGTGCGAGCTCCGCGGGTCTGCCATCCTCCAGCGTCGCCATGGCTGGAGAATCCCTCACCTCCGTCTCCAGCCTCCGAGGCCCGGACTCCGCCTCAGCCCATAGACCCAGTGGCTCCACCTCGACTCCTAGCTCCCTCGCCTCCACCGTCACCCATCGATCCATCAGCTCCACCGGG
>NW_015635041.1:184186-184620 GCF_001515625.1 Sinocyclocheilus rhinocerous | reverse complement strand
TCACCGCGATGCGGAGCATCAGCCGGAGCCCACCGTTGACGGAGAGCCATTTCCCGCTGCGATCAGCGAGCCAGCGCAAAGCTGAGCGACTGAGCAGAGGATCACCCCGGACGTAGAGCTGAACCCGTCAGACCAGTAGCGAGAGCTGGCAACAATGCTCGTCATGAGGGAGAAAGCCACGGATGGTGTGAGCGCAGAGAGGAGCTCTGCCCCCTGCACCACGGCCCCTCTGCTCGCCCTCAGCTCACCATCATTACGGTGCGAGCTCCGCGGGTCTGCCATCCTCCAGCGTCGCCATGGCTGGAGAATCCCTCACCTCCGTCTCCAGCCTCCGAGGCCCGGACTCCGCCTCAGCCCATAGACCCAGTGGCTCCACCTCGACTCCTAGCTCCCTCGCCTCCACCGTCACCCATCGATCCATCAGCTCCACCGGG
>NW_015635041.1:167433-174750 GCF_001515625.1 Sinocyclocheilus rhinocerous | reverse complement strand
TCCTCCCGCCAGCTCCACCTTGGTCCTCAGTCGCTCCGGCTCCGCCGCGGATCTCCGGAATTCCGCCTCCGCCTTGGTCGCCAGAGCCCTCGGCTCCACCCTGGCCCCCCAGATCCTCTGTATACCCTTGGCTTGTTGGCTCTCTGTCTCCGCCTCGGGCTCCTCCACCACCTGCTCCGCCGCCATTGGTGTCGCCGGCCATTCCTCCACCATTGCTCCTCCCTCCATCAGCTCCACCGTGGGTCGCCATCATGGTTGTGGCCTGGGTCCTGCTTGGCTCATCCTTCTCTGGGCCCCTCCTGTCTCCTCCCTGGATCCTCCCTCCTTCGTCGCCTCCCTGGTTTCTGTCTGTCGGCCCCCTTCCGGGTGTCCGCCCTCCTCCTGAGCCTCCTCCTTAGTTCCCACCCAGAGCATAAGTGTGGGTAATTGGACAGGCCCTTGGTATTTATTTTTAATAAGTAGTTGCATTGCCACCATTGAAAAAAAAGTGTGTTCTATACTGTATAGCATGAATGTAATCCAGACATACATTCTTCATGTTGTCACTGACATGTGAGTTCGCTTCACTGCCAAATCCTCTCTGCCATGGCCTCATGGGACAGTAAAGTGTTCATCAGATGCACACTTCAGAATCAGAAGCTGGAAACAGCAGGGATGTAGATTATCCCTCACATAAAAGTTATAAAAGTAAAAGTTATAGTAACATCTATTCCCTGTGTACCGTGTGTCTTCATGACTGGACAGGCCAGGAACGGCCAGAAGCACATGATAATGTGTTTGTACTTGCGGACAGACTTGGGCTGGATCTGCTGGTGTGATTGAGATGGAGGCTAATTTTAGCCGCTGAGCCGTGAGTAGAGCAGCTCCTTTCAATCTGCTCTCTAATATATCAACATTAAGAATGCACAGAGCCTCACAGTTAGGCATTTCAACTGTCCTTAAGGACTGGAATCCAGTGAGTAAATCAATCTGAATTCACTCGTAAAAATAGATCCATTGATACACGATGGCCGCGAGAGCTCGGCTTTCATGGTCTGATGTGTTTCAGTAAGCATGCGGAGTTTGGATAAACCAAGCTTTGTATTCACCTGTCCCCCCCAACATTCAGAGGGATGTTGTAATGTCTCAATTCATTTGACTTTTTTTAAATGTAAAATTAAGTACAATTTTGTTAATTTTCTTGAAAGAATTTTTATATATTTGTGGTTTAAAATATTGCATTTAATTTTGAATACTAAATAGAAATATAACCAGTGATCCATCTGTTATGAAGATTTTTAGGTGCAAATATAGGTGACATTTCAGCTAGCTGTCAGTGAGAGTAATTCAGTCAAAATCAACTGCAAATCATCTAGCAGTCACTCAAGACAGCTGTCAGTGTGCGAAAAGCCATAAATGCTAAATGTCTTACAGTGCACATCATATTTGTGTTACACTATCTTTATTTTAGGCCTAGCATGTTTAAAAACTCTTCTTGAGCAGCTCATACTTGATTTCTTCATTATTGGTTTTAAAGTAAAAAGGGAGCTTGTTTAGGATTTGAACATCTTACCAGAACATCTCACACCAATAGGCATATATTTCATCTAACAGTTGGAGGGGACAATAAAGCAATTTTTGAAGGGGACACAAATATGTTTTGCCTTAATTAAGGTAAATTGCTTTCATATATGGACTTTTTGTACTTACTTGGCATTTTGGTGCACTGAAAAATTGTCCGGTTTTCTTTTCTCTGTCATTTTATCTGCCCAGCAACACAAAGTGGTCATACTATAATTATTAAATTATCTTGCACCCTCCAGATAGCAATTTAGTTTTTGATGGGGTAGGTCCTGAGCCCTCAACAAACACCCAACCCTTTGCCCCAGTTATTTATGCCTATGTCACACCCAAATCAAGAATCATACTCCTAAAACAGTTCATGTTCAAGTAATACTGCACGAGTTACTTTCACAGTTGGATTGTTGTATACATTCACAATTTGTGAATATGAAAACAGTTATGATTAGAAAATGTTAAAATATTTGTTTTATGCAACTTTCATATTTTCTCATATTTTTGTTTGCTTTTTGAAACATTTTAGTCACAATTTTGTTATAATATAATACTGTTTTGATATGTTTGCTATTTGCATTGGTTACTATTTAACATTTTTCACAGTGTGACTTTTGAATTATTTTAAAACCAGTTTGACCCACAGACATAATAATTATTCATTAAATAAAACAGTAGAACAAAAAAACAATTGAAAACAAAAACATACAAAAATGTACTGCCCCTATTTTTAATTAATGGATAATAACAAGTGAGATTTCAATGATATTTACAGTAGATCACTAAGCTATAATTTATCCCTGGATTCCATTTCCATAATTGCTGAAAATTTTAGAATAAAAATACTGGTGAAGCAACTTGCAAAAGCAAAGATGCAGCATTTCTTCTCAGCAATGCCATGTGTAACTCCAGACTAAAGAGACAAAGGATCTACATTAGGGCTGGGAAACTCTGGCCCTCGAGATTCGCTTTCCTGCAGAATTTAGCTCCAACCCTAATCAAACTCACATGCTTGTAGCTTTTCAGTAATGCCAAGGAGCTTGATTAGTTGTTCAGGTGTATTGGATTAGGGTTGGAGCTGAACTCTGCAGATAAGTGAATCTCAGGGGCCAGAGTTGCCCAGTCCTGATCTACACACAGCTTTCAGATTCAAGTAACAAAACAACTGAATTCAGCATGAACACATATTCCAAAATACAACAACTGACAATGGGAACACAGGGAAACATGGGTAAATCAGGCTGTAAACACACGAGGGTTCACAAGGCAACAAACACCCTGAGAGACAATCGTGAAATGAAACTACAAAATATACACAAGAAATTAGGAAACATGAACAACATACAACTCCAAACACAAAACAGTGACATCATGCTATTGAAAAAGATTTCAATTCATGTCATTCCAAACAATGATTTTCTTTATTTTTTCTTAAGTCACCATGAAATCAAAAGTCACAATTCTTATTTTTAGGAATTATTGCAGTTTTATTATAAATGATGTATCCATGCACAACATTAGGTCACACTTTATAATAAGTATACACTAATAAAGTACTTACAAATGATTAACAATTATTAGTTTATAGTTAATTCATAGTTTATAAACTATGAGTAGACTACATTTTTCATATTTTCTACTTTCTTGAGTATAATTAAATTGTGGTACTTTTACTTGAGTTGAATAAAAATAAAGTATTCAGCTTCGCTACATTTATTTTTCACCAGAAGTACAAAGTACAAAAAAGACAAAGGTGCCGATGGAGAAACAGGGCGAGGTGGTGTTTAATGGGCACTTTTTAAACTACTGGGGTGGAGCCCCAGTGGAGTAGTTACATGAGAGTCTTTAATACTCCATAATGATACTAAATACCCCATACTCCATAATAATACTAAAGTACTTTGTAATGCAGTAACTTGAGTAGTTTATCAGCAAACTACTTATTTATTCTTACTTGAGTCATATTATTTTTCAGTACAAGTAAAAGTAAAAGCTTATAAGTAAATTATTCCTTAAGTAGCAATACTTTTACTTAAGTAAAATTTTTAGTACGCTTTCCACCACTGGGATGACCTGAGGGTCAATACATTTACATTTTTGTGTGAACTATTACTTTAACAGTATAGGTGAACTTCAAGGAACACATTAAAATAATAATTAAAAAAGCCATCATAGTACTTAGTGAAGTTGCCTTTATTTATGCAGCTCTTTATACAGTACAGATTGTGTCAGAACAGCTTTACATTGTTAAACAGGAAAATAGTGTGTTGACAATGCAAACAAAATTCAATTCTGCTGTAAAGCAGCTCTAAAAAGAGGACAATAGTAAACAGTCAAATTTTTCAGTTAAAGTCATTTCATTGCTGATTCAGTGATGTCATCACCCAGCTCAGTTCAGGTGGCTTTCAATAGTGTCTGTGCAATCAAGTCGATAGTATTGGCAAAAATTAACCATATTACCATAGATTAATGATAAACCTGATATATCACCCACAACATTGGGAGGTGGCAAAAGCTGTGTTAAGAAGGAAAATTATTTAATGTGCTTCCACATAAAATAAATACAAAATAAATATGAATGAGTGGCAGGGGTTAACGACACCAAGCTGCGGCAGATGGAAACTCTGAAGAGGGACTTCAGGAGCCTGATCGAGACGGTACACAGCACATCGCCCGCGACGCCAATCATTGTGTCAGGACCGCTTCCCACGTATCGACGAGGACACGAAAGATTCAGTAGACTATTTGCTTTAAATGAACGGTTATTGTCATGGTGTAGAGAACAGAAACTGCTCTTTGTTAATAATTGGAATCTTTTCTGGGAGCATCCTAGGCTTTTTCGCGCTGATGGCCTGCAGCCCAGCAGAGTCGGAATGGAACTCCTGTCGGACAACATCTCCAGGACGCTACGCTGACTAGTAAACCAATTCTCAAATAACTGCCATGATGGCTTTTGTTCTACCCACTTAAATGATAGAAGTACTTGTGTTGTCCAATCTATAAAGACTGTGTCTGTTCCCTGAATAGTGAGGTCAAAATATTAATTTAATGCAGGATCTAGATCTAAAGTTTGGGCTCCTAAACATTAGATCACTCTCACCCAAAGCAGTTTTTGTAAATGAAATGATCACAGATAATCGTTTTGATGTACTCTGCTTGACTGAAACCTGGCTAAAACCAAATGATTATATTGGTCTAAATGAGTCTACTCCACCAAGCTACTGTTATAAGCATGAGCCCCGTCAGACTGGTCGTGGCGGTGGTGTTGCAACAATATATAGTGATATTCTCAATGTTACCCAGAAAACAGGATACAGGTTTAACTCATTTGAAATACTTCAACTTAATGTTACACTGTCGGATATGCAAAGTAATCTCTCCTATCTCTTGCTCTGGCTACTGTGTATAGACCAGCAGGGCCGTATACAGATTTCCTAAAAGAATTTGCAGATTTCCTCTCAGACCTATTGGTTAATGTTGATAAAGCGCTAATTGTCAGAGACATTAACATTCATGTTGATAATATAAATGATGCGTTAGGACTTGTGTTTACAGACTTAATGAACTCTTTTGGAGTCAAGCAAAACATAACCAGACCCACTCATAGTTTTAATCATACACTATATTTAATTATATCGCATGGAATTGATCTTAATGATATAGATATAGTACCTCAAAGTGACGATGATACTGACCACTACCTTGTATAGTGCATGCTGCCTACTAATATTAACTATATGGCTCCGCGTTATCGGCCAGGTAGAACTATTGTTCCAACCACCAAATTTTAGAATTGCATGGAAAAACAGTATGTACAGCTATAGACAGGCTCTAAAAGCTGCCAGGGCTGAGCATTTCTGCAAACTCATAGAAAATAACCGAAACAATCCAAGGATTTTATTTAGCACAGTGCATTAACAAATAAACATCACCCAAACTAAATACTCCCTCACAGTTTAGTAGTGATGACTTTATGAATTTCTTAACTGATAAAATAGATAGCATCAGAAATACAATACACCCAAAGAAAAACTGCAGTGCTTTACAACTATAGAACAGGAAGATATATAATATATAATATAATAATATATATTATTAACTCGTCGTTATTTCTAGGTCACATCCCAAAACCATCCAAGCTGGCGGTTATTAAGCCTCTTATTAAGAAACCACAACTAGATCCTAGTGAACTGACAAATTACAGACCTATTTCAAATCTTCCGTTTATGTCTAAAATTTTAGAAAAAGTGGTGTCTGCTCAATTGTGCTCCTTCCTGCAAAAAAGCTATATATATGAAGAATTTCAGTCGGGTTTCAGGCCCCATCATAGCACAGAAACTGCACTTGTTAAAATTAAAAATTTCTTGCTTCTTGCGTCAGACCAAGGCTGCAACTCATTGCTAGCTTTACTTGACCTTACCTATTAAGTTCCATATCAGTTACAAAATATTACTACTTACTTTTAAGGCCCTAAATGGTTTAGCTCTTGCGTACCTAACTAGTCTTCTATCATGCTACAATCCATCACGCTCCCAAAGGTCGCAAAACTCTGGACTCTTGGTAGTTCCTATAGGATAGCAAAGTCCACTAAAGGAGGTAGAGCTTTTTCACATTTGGCTACCAAACTCTGGAATAGCCTTCCTGATAACATTCGGGGTTCAGACACACTGGGCCTCATTTATCAATCTAACGTAGAAACAAGCGCAGATCCGTGCGCACAAATCAACTTACGACAGAGTTCACCTGTGATTCATGAAACATTAATATTCCGCCAATCTCATTGAACGAATGATCGCACGTTGATAAATGTGGCGGCAGAAAACAATCGTCATTTGAATATCACGCCCCTAAAAACACCGGGGTTTAGAAGCCTTGCCCTAGACTTCACGACAAGGAGAAACGAAACCTGGCCAAAAAGAGGAAGTAATCTCATGAAAGAGAAATTGATCTTACTCCAAAAACACCCATTAACCTTGTAATTGCAAACAATTAGGCTACATAATTTATATGTATATTAAAATATGGTAAATATAAACATTATAGCCTATTTCCCTAACTCTACAACAAATATTTTAAATGTAACGGTATTCAGAACAAAACAAGAATTAAAAATATGTAGTTATAAAATTATATATTAAACTATAAAATAAAACACAAATTAGGCTCTAGTGGCAAACAGCATACAAAACCTAAACAAGGCTTTATACTTCAATCATGTTCTAATATCCGTGTAAAATCCTTCACATGCGCAAACATGTTTCTTTGGGCGCTGCACGCTGATTTTACAGCGGACCTTTTAAAATAAACAGTGTAACTTTTATGTTTGGTTGAATGCATTTTAGTTTGATGATGAATGGCTGAAATGTCAGGCAACGCTCTAGCGTTAGTTAAACTAATTAACTAATTAACATTAGTTAAACTAATGTTAAACTAATGTTGTTTGTGTGTGTGTGAGACGCCTGTGCGATCAGATGGATTAAATCAAATAAAGATATAAAGAAAATAAATAAATTGGACTAACAAGCTCTCCGAACCACAACCTGTAAGTACGATTGAAACGTTATGTGTACATTTTCAATTGAGTGCTAAAAATATCAAGTTTTTGTGCTAATATGTGATGAATACCTAGTGCAGCTTTAGGTTTCCAGGTAAAGCACGATATTACTGTCTTACTGAAGTAGTTCTCATAATTCGCTGTGAACCCACTATTTTCTAAGAATATGTCGATTAATGTAGACTGACGTTGTTCTAATTACTTCGTTT
>NW_015635041.1:165691-166899 GCF_001515625.1 Sinocyclocheilus rhinocerous | reverse complement strand
AATAAAACAGTGCATTGACATAAAAAAGGAAATTTACTTTTGGTACTTAAGTACTTTTAAAAGCAAGTACTTCTGTACTTTTACTTAAGTAAAAATCTGTCTTTACAACTTTTACTTGTAATGGAGTAATATTTGACCAGCAGTATCTGTACTTTCACTCAAGTAATGGAGTTGAGTACTTTGTCCTCCTCTGCTAATATGTGATGTACACCTATAGTGCAGCTTTAGGTTTCCAGGTAAAGCACAATGTTACTGTCTTACTGAAGTAGTTCTGATAATTCACTGTGAACCCACTATTTCCTAAGAATGTGTCGATTAATGTAGACTGACGTTGTTCTAATTACTTCGTTTAATAATAAAGAATGTAGTGTAGCACACAGACTTTATAATCATTGTGAAATTGCTGTTTATTTTGCTGCACCGGCAGTTATAGGGTTAATGCGGGAGAGACGAGCGAGTTAGTTAGGTTGCTGCGCCTGTGATACAGCTGTTCTGCGTTCTGATTAAAAGTTAAGACAGAGCGTCTTTTGTCTGTCGTTCTTCAAACATTACAGTAGACATATTTTGGTTTACAAACTGTATTGTTTCATCAGTTAGTCACGTTAGCACTCGGCTAACTTATCCACCATTATTGTTTTAAGTGTTCACAGTTTAGCAGCTAAACTTTAGCTGTAGGCACGATTCGCTTGCATAAGTGTTTTTGTATTTTATGTCATTATAAGAACGGATTGGAGCACTATATTATTGTTTTATGTAAAGGTGCTTTGTCAATGGTAGCGCTCGCTAACTTGCGCAAGGACTCCTCTCTGTGCCAATCACAGTAGGCTTGGCCAGCTGACAAATCAGAGCAGAGTAGGCTTATGGAAGGGAGGGGTTTGCTCCGAACTTGCTTGGAACTAATTGTTTCGAAATCATTGGCAAATGACTCTAATATTAAATGTATATTCTGAAAAAATTATTATGTTCTGACCTTAGATGCATTTAAACCTGTTGTAGGGGACTCCAACACAATATTAGAACACTTTAAAATACCATATGACCTGCTCTTTAAAAAAACGCTGGATGGAAACGCCAAGATGCGCATAAATTCTAAAAATGCGCATAAAAAACGTATGTGCACATTTGAGTAGAATAAACTTTTTATCCGATAAGAAAAAATGCGCATAAACTATGATGGAAACACATTTACCGAATAAATTCCACCATGC
>NW_015635041.1:164782-165347 GCF_001515625.1 Sinocyclocheilus rhinocerous | reverse complement strand
TATATATATATATATACAGTATATAGTTATATAGTAGTCTGAAACGGGCTTAAGTTGTCCCTTTAAGTCACATCACCTATATTTATATAGTGCTTTTAACAATAAAGATTGTGTCAAAGCAGCTTTGCAGCTTTACAGTTTTAAATAGGAAAATAGTGTGTAATAATGCAAAAGGACAACAGTAAACACTCAATCTTCAGTTAAACGCAGTTCATCATTGATTCAGTGATGTCATCATCCAGCTCAATTCAGTTTAAATAGTATCTGTGCAATCAAGTCGACAATATCGCTGGAAATTAAGTGTCCCCAGCTAAGCAAGCCAGAGGTGACAGCGGCAAGGTACCAAAACTCCATCGATGACAGAATGGAGAAACCGTGGGTGAAACCAGGCTCAGTCGGGGGGCCAGTTCTCCTCTGGCCAGACGAACCAGCAGTTTGTTCCATGCTGCAGCAAAGTCAGATTGTGCAGAGGACTCATCTGGTTCCTGTGGTCTTGTCCCGGTGGCTGTCTAGGAGACAAGGTCTTCACTGGGGATCTGTCTCTGGGGCTCATCTAGTTGTCCTG
>NW_015635041.1:143996-164528 GCF_001515625.1 Sinocyclocheilus rhinocerous | reverse complement strand
TCCTATTTATTTTATTCCTTTTATAGACTTAATTTATGTTTTTCTCCGTTCACAGAAGCGCTGCAGGTGTGTGATGTGACGATGTGTGAATTGTCTGTTGTTTACGCGGCTATTTGCGCATATAAAGCCCTGTATTAAAAAACAAAAAAAAACAAACAAAAAAAAGACATTCTAATCTTACTGGTTAACGATCGACTAATGAGCTTTGGTTGACGGTCAGGAAAATAACCGAAATGAACAAAATTCTGTCATTCTACAATTCTCCATGAGATGCTGTGCGCAAGTTCAGGTAACTCAAAAACTTGCCTACACAAGCTGAAACCAGACGTGAGATTTGATCGTAGCCACTGTTCACATCCATATTGATAAATTCCAAGTTTTGCGTTGAAACAACCGTATGCCCAATTTTCTGTCGTACGTTCATTTTGTAAATGAGGCCCATTCTCTCTGTTTAAATCTAGATTAAAGAGATATCACTTTAGCCAAGCATTCATATAATGTATCTTATAGCCTTGTACTTCAGTTACATCTGATCAAATGCACATTTTCATTCTTTTGCTTGGGTTGAACACATAATTTTTTGCTTGATTGGAACAGCAGCTATGCTAATTTCTCTCTATTCTCACTGGGGATCTGTCTCTGGGGCTCAACTAGTTGTCCTGGTCTCCGCTGACATTCAGGGCTGTAGAGGTCATCTCTAGGTGCTGATCCACCATCTGATCTGGATACAGCCTGGATCCGGGTGACTGCAGTGCCCATCTGATCTGGATACAGCCTGGTTCCGGGTGACTGCAGTGACCATCTGATCTGGATATAGACTGGACCTGGTGGCTATGGTGACCTCGGAATAAGAAAGACACTGACTAATGTTAGCGTAGATGCCATTCTTCTAATGATGTAACAAGTACACCTAATCTGGATCCAGAACACCTGAGAAGAGATGATGCCAACCCCCCAGAAGACCTCAGATGATGCCAATCCTCAGACAACATACAAAACTTCCAAATTGTGCTGTAAGTTTGATCGCAACATATAATAATTGCTGTTAATAGTGTTCACCGTCTGTTTGATTACATGACATTAACTAATTGCTTGATTTTTACCGTACATTTCTGCCATATGGACATCAACTTGAGACAGTCACCACTGATAAGCTATTACTAAATATAATGTAGAAACTTTAATTTCTGTAAAGCTGCTTTGCAATGATTTGCATCGTGAAAAGTGCTATACAAATAAACTTGAATTGAATTGAATTGAACGAGCCAATCAATCAATCAATAAAAACTGCATAAACAAAACGCAACAACAGAGAATTTAAAACAGCTCAAGCAGACTAAATGGAAAACTAGATGATTTACTTGCTGAGAAAGTTGAGAGGTATCTAAGAATCTTGAAGATGATGTAACAAGTACACCTAATTTGACCTAATTAATGCAGCCTAACAATCCTTTAACAGATTTGAATAATAGAAATGTGATAGTGTGCTATGTGTAAGCCAGGTTAAAGAGATGAGTTTTTAATCTAGATTTAAACTTGATGCAGATGATGTCCTAGTATACATTTTGGATCCACTAAGCTAAGTCTAAATAATAATGGAGGAAATTAAACAATAGGGAAAGTTATCTGGATACAAAATTAATGTGAATAAAACTGAAGCACTAGCTCTGTTTCCCGTCATATTAAAGCATCTTTTCATTTTAGATGGCATAATGTAGTTGAGAACAAAAATCCCCCCAAATTTATATAAGTTATATGAGGCTAACTATATTAAGCTAATTTAAAAAAAATTCAAGTGATTTGGACAGGTGGTCGGTGCTGCCCCTCTCTATGGCTGGAAGAATGAATCTCCTTCCCAGATTGCTGTTTCTATTCCATGTATCACCCCTCACATCTCCAAGGTCCATGTTTTCACTGTTGGACAGATTAACTTCAAGATTTATCTGGCAGGGACGACGTCCCAGAATGAGATACAATGTTCTGCAGCTACAAAAACTGCAGGGAGGCTGGGCTCTTCCCAATTATAGATGTTACTGGTTAGCATGTCAATTGAGAGCCAGGACAGTGTGGGTATCAGATAGGTCTGATACAATATGGTTAGAAATAGAGAAGACAAAGTGCTCTTGTGTGTCATTGTCTGCTATCCCCTTTTGTGAAGAAAAGAGCTGGAATAGCAGTTTAGAGAGACGGACAATGACTATTTTTTTATCATGGAGAGAAGTGCAGTGAAACTGGAGACACTGCCCTGTCAGACATGTCATACTTAAAGAACTGTATAATTTACATTGTATTAATCAACGTCTTGCTGGCGGATGATTGTAACCACTCTAAGTTCGTCTGCCTTGGGAAAACTAGCGTGTCTCCGACATAGTGATAACATTCATTGCCTTCTGTATACATGAAGGCATTCATATACATGTTGCCCCTTGGTAATATTATTAGAAAGCTGAATGAAGACATCACTGATTCAATGATGAACTGTCTTTAACTGAAAAATTAGTGTTTACTATTGTCATTTTGCATCATTGACACACAATTTTCCTAATTAATGCTGTTCAGTTGCTTTGACACAATCTGTATTGTTAAAAGCGCTATATAAATAAAGGTGACTTGACTTGACTTGACTTCTCTAGCGCAGCTCAACCATGTCTCATCCCATTCGTCAATATTTGTGATCTCACAAATCCCGGAAAATATGCGTTGTAGTCCAAACAAGCCGTTCGTTGTAGTTTTTGAAAAGTGATTTCTGTTAAATAAAATATCTCCTTTTGAAGTGGACTTTGAGCTGTGTAACTTTGCAGATCTCTTTTATGCTCAAACAGCAACATTACAGACTAACTAAAGTTGAAAAAGTGAAAAAGCATAATAGGACCCCTTTAAAAACAGATGGTACTAGAGTTTGGTTTACCAGGAGCCGACATTTACCGATATCTTCCATTAAGAAATGTTCTTTCCAAACACCAAATTCAAAAGGAATCCTAAACCTAAACAATTATCACCAATAGAACAATATTTTAAAACAATTCACCTTACGAATTTTACAGGTAAACCGGTATCTACTATATACCAGGCCTTACCTCACATGAAAAAAGATCAAATTGAGCATGTTAGGCACAAATGGGAAAATTAGCTTAATGAGGAAATAAATGAGGAAGCTTGGAGAAATATTTTAATTGACTTGCATAAAGTCACAAGTTCAGTTAAATGGAGGGAATTCAGCTGGAAATGCTCAGTCTGATTCTTTAGAACAGCAGCAGTGGTATCCATGATGAACCTCAATCAAACGGCTCATTGCTGGAGAGACTGTGGAAAGGTGTTGGGCAATCACACACGTACAGTATATTTTGGACTTTCCCTAAACTAGACAGTTTTTGGAATGTGGTATTTGATACTGCAGAGAAAATATTGTTCACGAAATTAAATAGAAACCCCATGGTGGCTATTTTTGGATCCAGTATAAAATATGTGAAATCTAAGGAGGGGAAATGTATACTCCAAATACTCTTTGTAACTGCAAAAAATTAATATATATAAAAATATGAATTATATTCATATAATTTAATAAAAATTAAGTTGGGAAAAAAAGCCATGACCCCTTTAAGACTGAATCAGCAAAGATTTGGATAACATTTACTATTCAAGCATATAAGTAAGAGTGTTCAAGATCTCTTAACTGTGATGTTGAACAGTGTTTTGAAGTGACATTGAACTTTAAACCCCATCATATAAAGTACTTGAAGTGTGAGATTTATGGTTTAATCACATCACAGGGTAAACATATTAGCATCTACTTCAGACACAATAGGGCACACAGCTAGAGGCGCACATCTCTGATAAATGCCAAATGGAGATCCACTCGTTCATCTTGTTAGCGTTTGTCTGTCATCCGTGTCTTGCAAGCTGTGTGATGGATGACGTGACAACAACACAACAGGCATCACATCTCCTAATTGATCACCACACAAGCATTTACACAGCAGGATGGCCCATGACTCTTTGCTGCAAACTATGACAGCTCAAGCCTGAAAGAGTGCATTATAATTCACCTTTATAGATCCATTTTATATCTACTGTTTCATTGCCCATTTCTCTGAGTTGTGCACCGGCTGGCAGACAGTTGGGGATGATTGCATCAAAGTGCCACTTTCCCATACCTTGGAAGAATATTAATTTTGCTTTCTCTGTTTGAATTGATGCAATCGTTTGCTTCTCTCTGCTGGATGCTGCATTGTTAACGTCATTGTGCTCTCTGGCATATAACATTTCTTGCACAACATCTTTGTACATGTAATTCAAATACCATAAAAACTCATCTTCACAGATTGGTTGAGAGTTTTTTTTTTCTTCTTTTTTTCACAGAGCAAATATGTACTCAACAAGATTAACATTTATCTCAGCAGTGCAAGATGTTTTGGCAACTAAACAACAGCATGTGTTGAATGCTGTTACAATAAAAGACATACTCCTCTGGGTAAAAATATAAACATGAACCTAGAGTATATTTTCTGAAGAAAATATGAGTGATGCTTGACTGTGCAAAACTCCCAGCTACAATCCTAGAGAGCTGTGGGTAGTTGCTAAAGTGTTTTCTGGTTTTCAGTATGTTATTATGCGAAGTTAGTATTTGTATCGGTATCTGTATCTGTAACAATGTTGAAATTATTTGTATTAGTGTTTGGGTAAAATCAAATAAGGACGAGGCTGAAACTAGAAATCGGTCTAAATCACATGAAAAGCCTATTTTAGATGCAATGTTGTTGTTCCCTTCAGTGTTAAGATATATCAAATATACCTTATAATTCATATAATTCTTTATTTTTGTTTATTACAAAATTTCTGTAAATATATTTAATAATGAAATACAATAATAATAATTCAAATGTCTTTTAATAATTAACACAATAATATTAAATAATACTAATACTTCTACGCCAGATGTGAACAACTGACTACAGGTTCATCATTACTCAGAAACTTGCACCATAGGTACAGTAAAATTTCTCACTACATTGTTTTTATTATCAAATAAATAAATAAAAATACTATCTGTATTCACAGAAGTATTAAAAAAACAACAATAAAGTCTTGTTACGGGATCTGAACTTAATCCTGTAATTAATTTAAAAAAAATGTTGTCAGTCAGCCATGAATGAATGAATGAATGGATAGATGGATGGATGGATGAACGAATGAATGAATGAATGAAAAAAAATCTACATTTCTAGTTATTTCACAGCAAGTATAAAAGGTGACGGATAATTATTAATATGCACCTGACTTTCAGTCGATATGCCGATAAATGCTGTTTTGAAACAACCTGAGAATGTTTTCTGTGATTGCATATGGTGGGAAATGAGTTGACTGCTTCCTGCAGAGATCTGAATGTGTTGGGATCTCAATAGATGTGTTTTTTTAGCTTTGGTCTGGTCAAAGCTGGCTGAAAGGAAAGCTGACACTAATGGCATTCAAAGGGAACATTATAATCACAGATAAACGGAGCCAAGAGTGGCCTTATTAATTCTGGAAGAAAGCGCGTGATGGCCACCCCGCAGAGATGGCGGTGTGGGCCGGAGACAGCAAGCGTGTGTGTGTGGCTTGAGTAAGAGAAATGTGAGCGTGGGTGTTCACTCTATGGGAACGGATCGCACAAGCATCAAGCAGTGGTTGGTGCTTTGCCTGTATTCCATTACCATCATTTAAAAACACAGCCTTGACTACAGCTAGTGCATAACGCTTATACAAATTTGTCTCTGGTACAAACGTCTGATGCTTGCTAAAGCACGCTCCAATAAAACCTTAATTCAATGAAAAAGGATTAATGAATTCAGATTTATTCTTAGTGTCATACCTTGAGTATATACCGAACAACAGAGCACTAATATGTATGCAGCACTCGAGACTTAATTGTTTGATCTCAATCTTTTGAAGGTTTTTTTTTCCTTCCAAGAACTAAAGGTGAATTGTGTACTATTTATCACTGTACAACATTTATCCTAGTTGAGTTCACTGAGTCTGTTTTCCAGTGGGTGAATGCCATGATTTTTGTAAAAAAAAAAAAAAAAAAAAAAAATTAACAGTTTAATATGTTTTTTTCCCCCTGAATGTAATATATATTAAGGATTAAGGCACATGATTCTTTGCTGTTTTATTAATTTTCCCTGTCATGCCTGCAGTATCAAAAGCCGTGTCTATTGTCACAATATAGCACAGTCTCTGGCACCATATATGTGACCCTGGACCAAAAAAACAGTCATAAGTAGCACATGTATATTTGTAGCAATAGCCAATAAAACATTTTATGGGTCAAAATTATCGATTTTTATTTTATGCCAAAAATCATTAGGATATTAAGTAAAGATCATGTTCCATGAAGATATTTTGTAAATTTCCTACCGTAAATATATCAAAACCTAAAATTTCAATTAGTAATATGCATTGCTAAGATCTTCATTTGGTCAACTTTAAAGTGTCATGAAACGCCCCTGCTTCAGCAGTGTTTTTTTCACACCTCCAATTTGAAAAGGGTTCCAAACAGGGGCATGGTCTACTGTGATAAAGTGGGTGGGTAATGTGTGGAAAGAAGGAAGGGTTTGCATAAAAAGGGGAGTGTCATCAAGCGCATAAAGACAGCTAGTTAACACACCAGCAATGCAGTTGCAAGCACACACACAGACACAGCTGGATAGAGATGGATAGTGGTACTGAAAGCAGCAGTTACAGCGGTTCTGAGAGCTGTCTGGAAGTGGAGGATTTCTCCCCACCAGAATCCCCTGAATCGCACTGTGAACAGATTGATGACAATGCAGGTACAGTGCCTTGCCAATTCGAACCTTTGGACCCTCACATACACACAGGAGAATGTGAAGTCGAACCTGCTGAAGTGCAGATAGAAGAACTCGCGCACTGGTATGTTTTTGTAATTCCAATATCTATAAAAAACATATTTTTACTTCCTGCATTTTCTTCCAATCTTGTGGTCTTCGTCTGCAGCTGGTCGAGTGTCGATGATAGTAGGGCTATGTCGTCGGCAAAGTCTAGGTCCTCAAGTACTGTGGTGAAATTCCATCTTATGCCTGTCTTGTTCTCTTGTTCTGCCTCATGACCCAGTCTATGATCATAATGAACAGGAATCCTGACATGCAGCAGCCTTGCTTGACTCCGGTAATCACTGGAAACCATTCTGTTTTTTCCCCTTCGCCTATCACTGCGCACTGAAAGTCTTCGTATAGTGCTTTGACTATAGCGATCAGTTTGCTTGGTATTCCATATTTCTTCATAATCACCCACAGGCTTCTTCTATCAATGGAATCAAAAGCCTTTTCAAAGTCCACAAAGTGAACGTACAATATGGCGTTCCACTCATTGACTTGTTCCAGGATGTTTCGCAGGATGAAGATCTGATCAACAATGCTCCTTCCTGCTCGAAATTCAGCTTTCCGGAGGCATCCATCAACTCCATCCTGAATTATTGTGATCAAAATCTTCCCAAGCACTTTGCTGGCTATCGGTAAAAGGGTCACCCCTCTCCAACTTCCGCAGTCTTGTAGGTTTCCTTTCTTTGGGATCTTGAAGATCAGTCCCCGTTTACATTGGTCCAGTACTCTTTCTTCCTGCCAGATACGGTCTAGAATTTGTTTCAGTTCTTTACAAGAGCCATCCAGGTCTGCCTTAATCATCTCTGCTGTAACTTGGTCTATCCCTGGGGCCTTGCCAGTTCGCATAGACTGGATTGTCCTCTTGATTTCCTGTTTTGTAGGCGATTCTACTAGAATCTGAAGAGTTTCTTCCCTCTCATTCTCTTCATTGCCCTCTTCATTCTCTTCTTGTGGTGGTTCTAGAGGCCTTTCCCTATTTAGCACTTCCTGGAAGTGCTCTTTCCACCTGCTTAATCATTCTTCTTTCCTCTTCAGCAGTTTCCCATCTTTACTCTTAACTGCAACCGTCTTCTTGTGACACTGTCCTGTCAGTTGTTTCACTATTTCATACAGCTCTTTTTGCCTGCCGTTTTCTGCTGCGCTTTGTGCCCTCTGTGCCTTCTCTGTCATCTATCTTCTTTTGTCCTCCCTGACGTTCTTTTTGACTTATTTGTTTCTCTGCTTGCATGTTTCTTTGAGCCTGTCCTTGATTCTTTCAGATTTTGTGTTGTGGATTTTTCCTTTTATCTCCTTTCTCTCATCAATAAGCTGCCATGTTGTCTTACTCATCCATTGTTTTTCTCTTCCATTTCCTGTAACCATGGACTTCCTCTGCAGCACCGACATAAGCCTTCCTCTGCTGTTCCCACATTGCATTTATGTCCTCACTGTCACCACTCTCATCCTTTATTTTGGTCAGCTTACTTCTGACTGCATCAGTGTATTTCTTCCTGGTTTCCTCATCCTTCAGTCGCTCAACATCCAGTCTTGGTTCGACTTTCTTCTGGTTCCTGTTTGTGCTGAGTCGCAGCCTGATTCTCGTTTTCACCAAATAATGGTCACTGTTCACATCAGCACCTCTCTGCACTCTGGTGTCCAAGACGGAGGACCTCCACTGCCCGCTGATCATAAGGTGGTCGATCTGGTTCTTCACCTTTCCATCTGCTGATACCCATGTTGCTTTGTGAATGTTCTTGTGCGCGAATAATGTGCCAGTTATGATGAGACCATTGATCTCGCAGAATTCACACACCCTCTCACCATTGTCATTTCTAACTCCAAGCCCTTGAGTGCCCATTATCCTTTCATATCCGTTGTTATCTTGGCCAACCTTGGCATTCAAGTGCCAATTGCTGTTAATAGTGTTCATCGTCTGTTTGAATACATCTTTAATTGATTTTTCCACACATTTCTGCCATATGTGCATTAACTGACTATTAACAGCAATTATTATATGATGCAATCAAACTTATAGCAGGCATGTTGTTGGTTTAGATGCAGTGATAAGTTTATTTAGCTCTTCCTGTCCTATAGTTGTAAAGCACTGCAGTTTATCTTTTGGTGCGATGAATGAAGTTGAAGTATTATACGCTGTAGAATCTACATTTGTTATTGTATTTCTGATGTTATTTATTTTATCAGTGAAGAAATTCATAAAGTCATTACTATTAAACTGTGAGGGAATATTTAGATCGGGTGGCGTCTGGTTATTTGTTAATCTAGCCACTGTGCTAAATAAAAACCTTGGATTGTTTTGGTTATTTTCTATGAGTTTGTGGATATGCTCGGCCCTGGCAGCTTTTAGAGCCTGTCTATAGCTGGACATACTGTTTTTCCATGCAATTCTAAAAACTTTAGTTAGTTTTTCTCCATTTGCGCTCAAGACTACGAGTTTTTTTCTTGAGAGAATGGGTATTACTGTTGTACCATGGTGCAGTACGTTTTTCTCTAACCTTTTTCAATTTGATGGGGGCAACAGCTTCTAATGTATTAGAGAAGATAGTGCTCATATTGCTAGTCATTTCATCTAGTTCATATGTGTTTATGGGTACACAGAGCAGTTGAGATAAATCAGGCAGGTTTTTTGTGAATCTGTGTTTGGTGGTTTGAACAATAGTTCTGCCCGGACGTTAACGCGGAGCCATATAGTTAATATCAGTAATACGCAGCATGCACGATACAAGGAAATGGTCAGTAACATCATCACTTTGAGGTACGATATCTATATCAGTAAGATCGATTCCATGTGATATAAATAAATCTAGCGTATGATTAAAACGATGAGTGGGTCCGGTGATGTTTTGCTTGACTCCAAAAGAGTTTATTAGGTCAGTAAACGCAAGTCCTAATGCATCATTTGTATTATCAACGTGAATGTTAAAATCTCCGACAATTAGTGCCCTGGCGGTCTATACACAGTAGCCAGAGCTAAAGATACGATATATTTCTTTTGCATATCTGACAGTGTAACATTAAGCAGAAGTATTTCGAATGAGTTAAACCTGTATCCTGTCTTCTGAGTAACATTGAGAATATCACTATATATTGTTGCAACACCGCCGCCACGACCAGTCTGACGGGGCTCATGCTTATAACAGTAGCTTGGTGGAGTAGACTCATTTAGACCAATATAATCATTAGGTTTTAGCCAGGTTTCAGTCAAGCAGAGTACATCAAAACGATTATCTGTGATCATTTCATTTACAATAACTGCTTTGGGTGAGAGTGATCTAATGTTTAGGAGCCCAAACTTTAAAAATAGTTTTTGTTCATTTTGTTTCATTTTTCTGGTTTAATCAGATCAGATTTTTTCTAGATCCTGCATTAAATTTATATTTTGACCTCACTATTCGGGGAACAGACACAGTCTTTATAGATTGGACAGCGCAAGTACTTCTATCATCTAAGCGGGTAGAACAAAAGCCATCATAGCAGTTATTTGAAAATTGGCTTACTAGTCATATGGAGCGTAGCGTCCTGGAGATGTTGTCCGACAGGAGTTCTGCTCCGACTCTGCTGGGGTGCAGGCCATCAGCGTGAAAAATCCTAGAACGCTCGCAGAAAAGATTCCAATTATTAACAAAGAGCAGTTTCTGTTCTTTACACCATGACAATAACCATTCATTTAAAGCAAAAAGTCTACTGAACCTTTCCTGTCCTCGTCGATACGTGGGAAGCGGTCCTGACACGATGATCGCCGTCGCGGGCAATGTGCTGCGCACTGTCTCGATCAGGCTCCTGAAGTCCCTCTTCAGTGTCTCTGTCTGCCGCACCTTGGTGTCGTTAACCCCGGCGTGAAGCACGACCGCGCCGATGCTCTCGTCACCCTTCAGGATAGTGGGTATCTGCGCTGAAACATCGAGAACACAAGCACCAGGGAAACAGTGAGTGTGCACTTTACCTTCAGCTAACGTAGCACGGACGTGCCGGACAATGGAGTCTCCGATGATCACAGCATCGCGTTTCATCTCGCGGAAGGGAGCGTAGCGGTTCCGGGTGGAGATCTCAAAGACCGGAGGCAGTGGAGTGGGAGAGGTCATCACCCGGGGCCTGGCTCGCGTCTTCCGCTGCGGGTGCACCCAGGGTCCGTGGTGTCCCGGCGCCGGAGTGAAGGACATCTGGGAAGATCGCGTCCTGGGTGCACCGGGCCTGTGCAGAGAAACACACGGAGTAAAGGTGGTGGGACTGTTAGCAGCGCGCTGTATAATTACCACGGACTTGTGAGCGTCAGCCCGGGATGTTTCCAACACGGCTCTCCGCTCCCTCAGCTGGGTCTGCCTCTCCACCAGGTCGCGGATCTGCTTCTCCACGGCCTCCAGCTCGAGCTGCAACGTGTCCTCACCTGCACTCAAAGGTAGACACACATCCGCCATTAAAGCAAGTAACAGTGAGTAAAACAATGGTAATGTGTGTGAATAGAGTATTAGCAATGTAAGCGAGATTAGCGGCAACCACGCTGGCGATGCTAACGTACTATAAGCTAATAGCGGACTTGGGAAATCAAAATAAAACTAGTGATAAGGCGCTCTGATTGTTTTTGTTGTAGAATACGATAGGGGATATATTCACACGTTATAGAAACAAAAATGATGGTGTATAAAATTGATTTAAACATAAAAAATAGACGATAAACAATTAACTTGACGGATCTCAAACACAAAACACACGGCAGCAACAAACAGGAAGTGACGTGACGTATCTCCATAGGAGAAGATGGTGGGCGAGTGTCGATGGGAGCGTAGAACACCCTAATGGGTGATGTATGCAATGGCCGCAGTGTTGTCCGTACGACCAGAATGTGCTTGCCTCGTAGCAGCATTTTGAAGTGGCACAGCGCAAGGTGTACTGTAAGCAACTCGAGGCAATTGATATTCCAATGCAGATGGGGGCCTGTCCAAATCCCCAAAGCTGCATGCCCATTGTACGTGGCACCCCAACCTGTGGTGGAGGCTTCCGTGGACACAACAGCATGCCTGGACACCTGTATAGGGGAACGCCTGACAAGAAATTCAGGGTCCAACCACGGGCTGAAAGCTTGGCGACAGGCCAGAGTGATCATCACTCAGTGTGTGCTGCATTGCCATGCCCATCTCGGGACTCTGCCATGAAGCCAATTCTGAAGTGGCCTATGAAGCAGTCCGAGCAGTGTTACTGTGGCTGCGGATGACATATGCCCCAGGAGCCTCAGGAATTGTTTTAGTGGGGCCACTGTCCTGCCCTTGAGCATCCTCGAACTGGGCTCTGCTGCCCACTGGTGATAGAAGGGGAATGAGGCTGGCCAGACATAGCGTGACGCAAAGTCATCTACGCCCTTGGAACCCAGAGATAGTGGAAATTGCTAATGTGCGGGGGCGGAGGAAGCCGCGGGGGGCGCCCTCGATAGCGACCAGGCGGAGCGGCTGCAGCCGGCAGGGTGAAAGCAGCAGCGGGCCGCCGGGGCAGGATGTGCTTGATATCCACCAGGTTCAGCCAGAGATGGCGTTCCTGGACCACCAATGAGGCCATCGTCTGACCGAGGGGGGGCGAAGTGACTTCTGTGACTCCTGCATCAGCCCTCGTGCAACTCCTTAAGTGCCTTGGCCTGGTATACCTGCATGCAGGGTGGAGGCAGCCTGTCCAGCGGCTCTGCATGCCTTGGCCATAAGAATGGACGAGAACTTACAGGCCTTGGATGGGAGACACGGGTTACCCCTCCAGGTGGAAGAACTCCTTGGACACAGTTGACCTATCGGTAAGCCCCTCTCAAACGCAGATGAGCCAATGGCATTCGAGTATCAGTTGCGCGGGGAGCGGAACTCAGACATCTTTAGGTTTCAGCGCCATAGAGAAACATTGGAGGATCCGAAGCGCGCATCTGTTTGATGGTGTTTATGCTACAAAAAATTGTAAAACGATGTGCCTGGAGTACTTGTAACACTGAATCCAGGTATCCTGAGAGGATAGGCAGTAGAATTTATTTTATTACATTTCTTAAACCCAAACAAAACAGAGCAAAATGTCCCTAAGCATTCAACCCCAATCCCAATGAAGACAAAAACGATCATTTTCTTGTTGTCATACTCTCATTAAGTTACCGTTTGCATCTGCTCAAGTAGAACATTAATCGATGTGCCTGGGGTACTTGTAACACTGATTCCAGGTATCCTGAGAGGATGGGCAATAGAATTTATTTTATTACATTTCCTAAACCCAAAACAAAACAGAGCAAAATGTCCCTAAGCATTCAACCCCAATCCCAATGAAGACAAAAACGATCATTTTCTTGTTGTCATACTCTCATTAAGTTACCGTTTGCATCTGCTCAAGTAGAACATTAATGTCATCTTGTGCTTCAGCAAAGTATCTCTAACGTTTAAGTTAGTGAGTCCATGGTAAAGTACAAACCTAAATAGCGAACTCTTCTCACGTCATGTACAGTGTAGGTCAAAAACACATAAATGAAGGTCTACATTTTAGTGCATTTCCATATTAAACTGGTTACATGTACATTAATTTAATCGTACCCTGCTATACATGAACAGTGTTGACCATGCATGTTGTCATCCGCGATCATGACGGCCGTAACATCAGACTTCTCCTATTTGCATTGTGATCTGTAAACCCTCGCTTCGAGTGACCCACCATATTTATTTTAAAATATTTCATATATCTCACCATGGCATATTTAATTCCAACTTGAATGGTGGCCTTTCTGTGTTAAGAATTGTTCAAAAACATCGTGGGACAAGGTTTTCGCACTGACAGCTGTCATTGTAAGAGAGTGAGCAACTACGTTTGTTTGTCCGAGGGAGCAACAGTAACTAAGGGGGCGGGGCTTACCGATAGGTCAATTGCATCGGGACACAGTGGCTCTCTCCACTCGAGCCTGACAGCCTTGGCAGCCCAGGAAAGCATATTATTTCAATTCTGGGTCTGGCTCGGGCAATGCTACTCTCCCCGAAGGGGCAACACAGCTGAGTCCTCATCCCCAGACTCCAGCTCACCCTGGTTGATCGCAATCGACATCTGGTCATCCAGAGGAGCCCCAAATGAAACGGCCATTCCCCATGAGAAGAACCAACACCTTCAGCCAGAAGCTCCACAGCTTGCGGCGTGCTAGAGAAATGGGGGGCCCACAGAGATTTACTCGGTGGGTTTGGCCCCACTGTATCCCTCAGGTCACCCTGTCTATTCATTAAAGTTACCCTTTTCTGTGGAACAGAAGAACTAGATCGAGACATAGGTAAGGGGACTCCACCTCTCCTGAGGTATTGGAGTCTCAGCCGCAATGCTGAGATGGTCGTACTCCCGCAGTGAGACCATTACTCATCAATGAAAACAGCCTCAGTGTGCTTAATGCCCAAACACAGGCAATGATCATGACTGCATCCAGAAACACATGGGTGGAATGACATCTTTAAAAAGACACACCGTCTTTGCTCTTTTAGTGAAATTAGCTCTTTTAGTGCTGAAGTGCATGGGGGAACCACCGCTGCAGCGCCGTCACACCAACACCAGCTGAAGAAGCCTCTTCACAGAGCAGAACAATAGAACAGCTGAATGTGCATTGCACCCGCTTCCGCATCTGCGGGGCGGAGCGGAACGGAGCGGAACGGAGCGCAAGATGCAAATCTCGGATGCCAATATGCATTGTCTCATTTAGTTTACACTCGAATGTGACGTAGAATGTGACCGACTGAAAGGGAACTGTATTTTAGTCTGTCATCTCAAACATTTAATTTTTCTTCTTCCCTTGAAAAATAATCTGCGATTAAATTAGACATAACTACTTCAGACTTTGTATTGCAATTATATAGATTTTATTTATTTATTGTTATTTGTTATTTTATTTAGACTGTTCTGCATTGTTCACAGCGACCGCAGGGCCACAGTGCAACAAATCACCAGCAGCTACAACAGTGGTGATCAGGACACATAGTATGCATATGGGCCTGCGTAGTCAACCACCCAGCCAGGTCCCCAAGTTAATTGCACACCAATTCCATCAGTGCATGAAATGGGTCCAAGTTCATTCCTGGTGCATCACATTGACGGCTGAGTGTGGATATGCTGATTACCAACAGAGGCTATAACACCTGAATGCACTGTTGATGCCTTTCTGTTAATGCTTTGGCCTCCAAATACACCCAGTCGAATTTTTATGGTTAAATTTGGAAAAGCAGGTTTGCGCTATATCACCGCCACCCCACAATGTAGTAATCAACGCCTCGCCGCATTGACGCTGTTTTGTGGGCTAAAGGAGGTCCTACAGGTTATTAGATAGGTGATCATAATGTAATGGCTCATTGGTGTACATTGCATAAGTATTCATACCCATAATGCAGTACTTAGTTGAAGCACATTTGGCAGTAATTACAGCCTCAAGTCTTTTGGGGTATTATGTGACAAGATTTGCACATCTGCATTGGAGGATTTCTGCAATTCTTCTTGCTTGAAATGGATTTTCAGCTGCTAGATTTTATAGACAGATGTATACCTTGTAGATTGACGTGGGGAAAAAGTAACTTAAAGCAGTTTGACACAAGGATTCAACATAAAATACAGATAAAATATTGAATATTTTCGCGAGGCACTGTATACTATATAATGTCATATAAATATTACTATAAACTATAGCAACACCTCCCGCTTTACCTTTTGGATGAGACTCACGTTTACAGTAATAGCCTTGAAGGGTAGACTCATTTAAATGAATGTACCTGTCTGGTTTCAGACAGGTTTCTGTCAAACAAAGTGCATCTAATTTGTCATTTGTGATCATATCGTTTACAAAAAGTGTTTTTGAAGAAAGTTGTCTAATGTTCAGTTTGTCAAGCATTATCATTTGTTTATCTGTATTATCTGTTTTGTATTTGATGAACATCAGAAAAATTATTACATTTAAATAGATTTGGAAGGTTTCTTTTTTTGAATTTGCTAGTTCGTGTAACAAACAAAGTCTCTATATTATAGTACCTATGTGACAGAGTCACTATGTGCTGTAATTTATCTGTCCTCTGTGATGCAAGGCAGCTAACAGATGGTCAGTTTGCCCAGTCTGCTTGCTTCTTGACCTGAGCCCCAGTTAGTCAAGTACCAACTTTAAGACTATGTGCCATGGTGTAAATGCTAATGCATTCAAATGAGTCTGTTTCTGATTGAGTGTAGTTGTCATTTGCTCTGAGGCTGAGAGAGAATCATATTAATCACAGAGAATGCGTTTTTATTATTTGTCTCCCCTCCTTCTCTTTCTCGTCTAAGAGCCCACAGGAGACACACAGCTGATTGAAAAGCAGCGCTGGGCTCCAACTGAGAGCCAGTGGAGCATTGAACAGCTTTCCATAGGCTAGAGGCATGATTAGGATGTACACTAGAGTGTATACTGCTGTACAACTTGCTCACTTGTTTTTCTGCAATTAGCATGCTCTGGGAGAGACTGATAAACATAAATAAAACGTCTTCCTACACCCTGTTATTTAGTCTGACTGCAGCCATGTAGGTGGCACTGAAGAACCCTCATTGACATCTTGATGGTCTAAAAGCTTTTGCAACATGTCACACCAGCCTCTCTCTAAGCTTGTGGCTGTCATATTACAAGTCATTACTGAATGATGACAAGTAATTGTAACCCCCCTCCCCCCCTGAACTCTTTTACAAAAGTACTCTGAGGTCTGTAATGTTGCGTTTAAGAACTGATTCTAGTTTATGAGCTTTGCTATAGCTGGCTTGATTTTTTTAATTTTATTTTTATTTTTTTGCAAGAAATGTTTTTAAATTGTGCATCATTTGCAATTTGAGGCATTGATTAGCAAACATTCAGAATACAGATTGTTGCGGTCTTGATCTTTTGCTTATTTTGGGAACTCTCTAGACCACATTACTGTTGTATTTTAATAGTATTTCCTGCTTTTAGAGACAACAGTTTCCAGCACTATTAATTCTACCAGAAATTCTCGAAACACAAGCTGATTGTCTGACATGTCATGTGAAGCTGAATCCTTGATATGGATGGGGGGCAAAGGGCTACAGAAAAGAAAAATCAAGAGGGAAAATTTTTAAATCCTCATAAGAAATTATAAAGCACTGTAATACCTTGTGACAGGAGTCCCAATCTACAAAAAAATGAATGGAAACAATTAATTAGTCAAAAAGGGTGTGACAAAGAGAAACCAACAATAATCTTGGCAACTAAAAGCAGAGCTACAGCTGCCCGTATGAAAAAGCCGTTTGCCCTTGCAGACAGGCAATGTAATAAGCTGAAGCCGGTGCCAACTGACTGCACGTGTAAATGAATACAACATCATAGAAAAATTAGTTCAAGCCAATGTAATCAACTATCTATGCCACCAAGCACAGTGACACTGAAACATCATAACACCTGGTGCTGACAGGCTCAGTGACAGGGGAGCTAAGTTAGATCGGTGCAACAGTAGCCTGTGCAAACACATATAGTCACAAAGGCAGAAAACAAAAGGACAAAAGGAAGTTTGGCAGATAAAAATTAAGCAGAATCTCACAAAGATCTGTGCTGAATATGTTCCTATATCTGAATGCGAGTACAAATGCAAATTAAAATTTTGCTATTTAATTAAAAAAATGGGCCAACATGAGAGATGGATATAGTGATTTTAAAATCTCTTGTAATATCAGCTTTCACTAGCAGAGTGCTGGGACCTGCGACTTTAATCTACTAGATAGTGTGGTCAGCTGTGGCATAATGCAAAATAACAGGTTTAAGAGAAGTGGGGGAATGTAGTTTTAAAATTTCTTTAAAAATGTCTAAAGATTCCGTCATTATCCCTCGTCCCATAGACGGATGGAATGAAACGGGAGCCCCATACAGCCCAAACGGAAATGTCACAAATTTATGTAATCCAAACAGCAAATTGAAAGTGGACTTTTTTCAGGATAATGGCCATAAGGCCTAGGTCTTCAACCCTGCTCCTGGGGACCCACTGTCATGCAGAGTGTTGAACCATCTCTCCAGGATCACTTGAAAGATCACAGGCCAGGTGAGCTGAAGCAGGTTGAAAATAAACTTTTCAGAACAGTGGGTCCCCAGGAGCAGGGTTGAAGACCTAGGCAATAAGGGGATCCACCAATAACCCGTTTTTAAACCCAGTGTTGAGTAAAAGTGAGCTGTGCCAAGCCGATCGAGGAGCTAATCAGCACCTCAAACTTAGACATGTCATTCATTGTTCTGTAATCCACATTGCATCTGAACAACCCGTTTGTTGGTCACCAAAACTCTCCGGCGTGTCCTCTCATTGTGAGATTCCTCTATTACTTGTTAATACTTTTTTCTTGTGTTCAGGCAAACTATAGGGGTGGTTGCACACCACAACCCTGGGAGAAGTCTCAATATCATGTTGTATGAGAGTCGTACAAGCAGGAAGGGGAGAGAAAACGTCTGCAATCTGCAAAGAGAGAGAAAGAAAAAGAGGGCTCCCTTGCCCCCGAAAATGCTGCAACATGGCCCTCAGCCAACCAGACCGTGTGCCCCAGTGACATCGGACCCCATGGCACTGGACCCACTGTGCTGTTTACTTTGGGAATTACATCACAAACTATTCCAATTCCACCTGATCTAAGATGTCCTCAATGCCACAGAGACACTACTCAACTATATACTCACCCAAACCAGGCATGATGTTCTCTATCTAATTTTTATATAATAGTAAGACTTACAGCATTCATGCATGTCACTCACCACATAATTACACATAGAATAGATATTCTCTATCTCTACCTTTTCTATGATACTGTCCTCAGCTTTCAAGGAATGTGACATGCAGTAGGCATTCCAATTTAGTTCCGTACAGATGGGTCTACGCAGACTCCAGGCTCGAACAAAGACACACTCCACAATTCTGCATGGCCTCTTGTATGCAGATTGACAGATGCACTGATGGCCCACACTCTCCTGACTACCAGGAAAAAACAGTTTTGTGAATTTAGTGAAGTGTAATAATGGGAGTAATAATTGACAAGATTTTCATAATAATATATAATATTTCATAGGAATATTGAAATATATTTTCTTTCCCGATTCATTTGTTGTGTCTCCCAAAATGTGTAATAAACATGCTTTAAGTCCTGGTGTCCTCTACAGTGGACATGTATGAAATCGACGTCCTGTTTCATAACAGAAGGTCATATTTTGATTTGAAACCCCATAACATTTTCCTGAGATGTTGATTTATGACAAACTATTTGAAAATTAGTCAGATTTAAATGATAATTACAAAATATTATCATATTTCCATAAGGGTGTTACACTTGATCACTAAATTAATGTCAGCCATTTTTAAAGACCAAGCAGAGGGAGCGGTCATAGTGAAACATCCAATCATTTGGTATCTCTGAAAAGCCCTGAATGTGCTCTGTACAGGACATCCAGACTTAAAACTGGGGCATGTAACGTCTCAGAGAAATCACTAAAACATAATGTCCTCTACAGAGGACAAAACTCCATAGCTGGTAGTCAGGAGGTTAAGTTTAGTCACTATTCGACCGCTTCAGAACTGAAGCCTCCCTGTTTGGGCTGACTGTAAATTTAAAGAAGACAGAAGTCATGCTACAAGCCGTAAACAAGTCAAACTCCAAGCCACCGGTAATTATTGCAGGTGACACAGTGCTGACAGATGGACAAGTTCTGCTCCCTTGGTAGCACTGTTGCAGCTGATGTGACATCTGGCTGGACACCAAGGTGGCAGTATATAAGGCAGTCATCCTCACAGTTCTGTTGTATGGATCTGAGTCCTGAACCATTTATTGCCGGCTGATTACTTGATCAGTTTCATATGCATTGTTTCTGACATATTGCACACGTGAAATGGCAGGACAAAGTCCCAAACACTGAGGTACTCCAGACCTGTGGCATCACTGGTATTGAGGCCTTTCTGTTTGCTGCTCAGTTCCACTGGTCTGGCTATATTGTACACATGGTACGATTCATGTTTACAGAAACAGGTTTTCTATGACCAACTTGAGAGCAGCAGGTGCTCTCAAGGAGGGCAACTCAAACATTATAAGGATGGCCTCAAAGCCAATCTGAAACCATGCAACATGGACTCAAATGACCTTGAAGATATGGTCATAGATAGGGCATCATGGCGAGCACAGTACCATACTGCCATACATTTCTTTGAGTCCAGCTGGATCACCATTGCATTAAATAAACAAAGATGCCAAAAGTTCAATGTGTGTTTATGTGTGACACCTGTGGTCGACTATGTGCCTCGAAGATTGGCCTCTACTTACATCGTAGAATGCACCAACAACTGTGACGAGATCTGTCGTGTCAACGGCTCAGACCAAGACACAGAGCAGATATTCTCTACCTCCTTTTCAAGGGTTGAACAGTCCAGTTTTACAGACTCAGCAATATTATCATTACAGAATGGCGCAGTAAAATGCCCAACATTACTTGACATAGAAACAGGCAATGTACTGCGTAAGCAAACAGGATTTACAGTGTAAATTTTTTGTAATTATAGTGTACCTATTCAGTACCTCCGTGTAGGTATAAGGGAATAATATGCGAAGTTTGGGGAATAAAGGGGTAATAACCTGTAAAATTATAAATTATACTGTAAGTAAGTATTTTGAAACTAAGGGGTACCTATTCTAATATTAC
>NW_015635041.1:141466-142934 GCF_001515625.1 Sinocyclocheilus rhinocerous | reverse complement strand
AGTTACCGTATTTTGAAACTAAGGGGTACCTATTCTAATATTACGTGGTATGTAGGCTATGACCTAACAACAATCTTATATTTGCAAGCGATTTAGCAAAAAACATACACTGTGTAGGCCTACTTTTTAAACATGCTGGGTTATTGTTTCAATCCAAACGCTCGGTTGAGGCTGTTTGGTTAGGAAGCTGACCTGATTTGACCCAATTTGGGTCGATATAGTAACCCGACAGTCCTGGGTTAGGAACAGTGTTGCCAAGTCTGTGGTTTTCCCGGGGAATTTTTACCGGGGAACGCCCCTCGAAATGCGATTGGGCTAGTTTTGAGTAGCAATTGGGCGGGTTTTGTTGTGAAAACCTGGCAAACCTGGTTAGAAATGTGGAGGACGTGAAAGAGAGCATTCACAAACGTGAATGGTTCTGTTTGTGACGAAATCCGTGATGGAAACATGAAAAATAGGAAAAGAATAATCAAAGCGCAGACAACTTTGAAACTGTCTGGAGTGTGTTCATTTAAAACTGGAACAGTGAATGTGGTGAGCGGGAACTGGAAACAGCTGGAATGGCACTTGAGATGAGTTTATCCGTGTTTGCGGCGCTCATGACAGGAATATGTGTCGAAAATACAAGAAAACTAACCGAAGCGAAGAGGAGAGAGTTTTTTGAAACTGACTGGAATGTGTTCTTTTAAGACTGGAGGGTTTTGTCCGAGTATGTTCTCACAACATTGAGCGGCGATTGAAACCGGGAACTGCGAACTAGTCAAAATGGTGCTTGAGGACATGGATCAAAATGGTAAAATCAAAGACGGTAAAATCCTGTCAGTTTGCTATAATACACAGTTTAATCTTGACTTTCAGTGTTTATTACTGTGTGTTTAAGTTCGTCAGTGGGTAAAAAATTGTATATTTGTTCTTAAACAAGCTTTTGGTTTGACTGTATAAGCTGTATAAGTTTTAAAGTATATTTATAAGTATAAATTTGTATCTTTTATTATTTGTTGCCTGTGTTGTTACTGTTGTTATATTGTGTGATTTTAATTTAAAACCCCAAATTTCAAACAATATTTGAATTAAATAAAACAGTCACCATGTTTAATGATATATTACCAGATATACAATATATTTCTGTCAGGACCACTATCGTCAAATATGATTGACAATTAACATGTTCCAATTCAACTACAGCTCTCAGAACAAGCATGTTCCGAATAACAACAGGATTGCTCTGGAACAGCATGTTCCCAACAATACAGCTATAACTTAAGAACAAGCATGTTCCCAATAACGACCAGGTAGCTTAAGAACAAGCATACTCCCAATACAACTAGACAGCTTAAGAAAAGCATGTTCCAAATACGACTACAGCTTTTAGACAGCTTAAGAACAAGCATGTTCCAAATACGACTACAGCTTTTAGAACAAGCATGTTCTAATAACAACCAGATAGCTCTGGGACAAGCGTGTTCCC
>NW_015635041.1:136300-139035 GCF_001515625.1 Sinocyclocheilus rhinocerous | reverse complement strand
GACTACAGCTTTTAGAACAAGCATGTTCCAATAACAACCAGATAGCTCTGGGACAAGCGTGTTCCCGACAATACCACTATAACTTCAGAAAAAGCATGTTCCCAATAACAACCAAGTTTAAGAACAAGCATGTTTCCAATACGACTAGACAGAACAAGTGTGTCTGATGTGGGAACAGAATCAATGCTGAACTGACGGCTGCATCTGAACTGGAAAATGCTGCCTTTGGAGGTCACATTTCAAGGTAGGAAGGCATCAAAACATGTCAAATCCAAAGTTAGCTTAATTTCCTGCCTCCTGAGATACCTCATCTGGTCGATATTTAAAGGCAGAATAGATGTATCCTTCGCTGCCTTGATACCCACAATCCTGTGTGTTCTATCCCATGATGGTTGATCAAATAAATCATTGAATATTTGCTTAGTTATCACTTGTTCTATTTTGTTGTAGATCATTGAATCGTTAAGCTGCCATAGCATGTCCGATATCAGTTTCATGAGTTACCTTCATGAACAAACGCTGCCTGCGAAGTCATTGGCTGATAGGTGGCGAGGCAGCATGTCAGCAGCCTAGGTTTTTGGATGCAGACGACTTCAACTGAACAAAGACCGTTTACTATTTTCTCTTGGAGAAATGATTCTATTTGCACCATGGTCGTTATTTCCTGCTGCTTAAATCTGTGCTGTAGTGCTATAAAAATAAAGTCGACTTGACTAGGTTAAAGGGGACATAACACACACAGTTTCGGCCAATCTCATGTTAATCTTGAGTACCTATAGTGTAGTATTGCATCATTCATTGCATCAGATTTATAAAAGAAAGATACAGCTTTGTGATTCTCTCCGGAAACAGCCGAGTTCCTGGAGGGGAGCTGTGGGCGGAGCTGAAGAGTCGCGAGCACTTACGGGCCAATTGGCAACAAAACATAAACATTGATGCAGTTTTACAGCAATTCCTAGTCATGACCGGGATCTCCGGTAACAAACAAACACGCTTGAGAAACTCCATTGCTGCCTTGGAAAAACAAATTGCATCCACTGTTCACATAACACTGAATAAGGTTATCTTTTCCTCACATCCAAAAAACACACTCTTTAGAGACATTAGGCTTGTTCGACTTCATGTGGCGCCGCAAAGATCGGCTGCCGCCTGTCAAAGCAATGCATCCTGGTTAGAAAATTTGTCCAACTTTGATCGGCGCTACAGCTGCCTTATGATCACATGTGCCATCAAAGTACCGCGAGAGCAAAACGAGACCAGCCGCCAAGGTCAGGCACTAGTTTGAGATGTGCCTTGCCTTGCCTGAAATGTAGGCGAGAGTAGGCGGCTGCAGTGAGGGGAGGAGTGAAATAAGCGCCGTCAAGATGGACAGTTCTGACCTCTCGAAGTGAACAGATACCAACGAGATCAAAGGCGGATATTGCGTTATTCTCACTCACGTGCTGTGCTGCTGATTAACATGATATAATTTCAGCTCTGTTGCCTTTATATCAAAATAAATATGATGAACAAGACACTCAAAGTGCTTGCTATTTAATTCCATACGAAAGGCATATTTATCATTCATTTGTACTTTAATACAAACATGTATTTTAGATTTTTATAGAAATATGACAACAATCACATATCTCACACAGAGATCGCACTGTCATAGTGTTTGGGAATATTCATGCATAATTTAAATACTTAACTCACATGAAACCAGATAAAGAAATAAAACATTTTAGAAGAGATCACAGCATCAAGGTTGTCTGAACCAATGAGCATTAAGCTGTGAGGTCATTCAGTCATTTCCCATCATGCTTTTGATCAGCGCAGTCGGTGGAGAGCAACTGCGCCTGACTGCACAATCCGACACAGCCACCTCGCCGCCGCGAGAGTTTTTGGCACACGTCAGCATGACATCAGAGCAAGTCGGACGTAACTCGGACACTTTTCTAACCGGCATGCATCTCGCAGTGATCACCAGTGATCGGTTCTGCCAGATTTTGCTAATCTCAAACAAGCCTACTGTGAAAGTCTTGATGACGACACACTTTATTAGATTCTGTGATGACAAGCACGACGTGTGTTGCGTGCTTATAACAAGTCAATTCCAATGATGCTCACAAATCTGTGTTTTTATAACAGTAAAAGCATTTTTGGTGTAGTCACACTGTTATATTGAGTCACGTTTCAAAAAACACTGATAAAAGCATGTATACCCCCACTGTATTGGTAATTTAAATAGCATATTCAAGATTCAAGATTTGTATTTGTCACATACATGGTTATATAGAGAATATATGACCAGATATGCTAATATCTATATGCATATGCTAATGTTGAACTTATTCATGAACAGATGGCGCTGTATTAAGCAGTATATAAAAGTGTTTCTGTTGCTTTATGAAAACGTTTCTGAAACGGCAGAAGTAGAGTATGCAAACACTGCGAGAGCATCATTACCAGGAGCAAGCGGCTACTCTCTCCAGCCGGAGGCAGGCTAGTGTAGTTCCTCTCGAACATCCTAGTCTTCTCGAGCAAGTAACTGCAGCGCTGCCGATGACTTCCGTAACCATGGAAGAAACACGTTAAGCGGCGCGCTCTTGCTCTCGCTTGGGTCGCTGAGTGAGTGCGCGCACACATAAGAATCCAACTCTTAACAGTGTAAATAACTCAGAATGCATGAATGACATTAGACCCCCGTTAAGCGCAGCATATTGCAGCGACAAGCGTGTTGCCAGTGACAACAG
>NW_015635041.1:125489-133783 GCF_001515625.1 Sinocyclocheilus rhinocerous | reverse complement strand
CAGCGCAGTCGGCGCAGTCGGTGGAGAGCAACTGCGCTCGACTGCACAATCCGACACAGCCGCCTCGCCGTTTTTTGAACACACATCAGAGCAAGTCGGACGTAACTCGGACACTTTTCTAACCGGCATGCATCTCGCAGTGATCACCAGTGATCGGTTCTGCCAGATTTTGCTAATCTCAAACAAGCCTACTGTGAAAGTCTTGATGACGACACACTTTATTAGATTCTGTGATGACAAGCACGACGTGGGTTGCGTGCTTATAACAAGTCAATTCCAATGATGCTCACAAATCTGTGTTTTTATAACAGTAAAAGCATTTTTGGTGTAGTCACACTGTTATATTGAGTCACGTTTCAAAAAACACTGATAAAAGCATGTATACCCCCACTGTATTGGTAATTTAAATAGCATATTCAAGATTCAAGATTTGTATTTGTCACATACATGGTTATATAGAGAATATATGACCAGATATGCTAATATCTATATGCATATGCTAATGTTGAACTTATTCATGAACAGATGGCGCTGTATTAAGCAGTATATAAAAGTGTTTCTGTTGCTTTATGAAAACGTTTCTGAAACGGCAGAAGTAGAGTATGCAAACACTGCGAGAGCATCATTACCAGGAGCAAGCGGCTACTCTCTCCAGCCGGAGGCAGGCTAGTGTAGTTCCTCTCGAACATCCTAGTCTTCTCGAGCAAGTAACTGCAGCGCTGCCGATGACTTCCGTAACCATGGAAGAAACACGTTAAGCGGCGCGCTCTTGCTCTCGCTTGGGTCGCTGAGTGAGTGCGCGCACACATAAGAATCCAACTCTTAACAGTGTAAATAACTCAGAATGCATGAATGACATTAGACCCCCGTTAAGCGCAGCATATTGCAGCGACAAGCGTGTAGCCAGTGACAACAGATACAGTAAGTACCGCACATTTGCATAAACTAGCACAAGCATTTAACTGAAAACATCTATGAGCCTAAACAACATGGATAGCCTTAACAACATGGATAGCCTTAGCAACATGCATGTTGCAGATAACCTGAGAGCATTAAATGGAACTTAGCTTGTGATGTCGTTCGAGAGAGTGAAACATAGCAGCTATGAAGTGGATGCTTGATCTCTTGATATCCTTCTGGGGGATGAAGTTCCCATCTGAACTTGTTCTTGAGTCAGTCACATAACTCATGGAGTCCATGACAATAATGTAGAGATGCGTGAAGTAATGCTTACTCAGTCACTTCCGAATCAGGCAGTTTCTGATCAATGCGGTGAATTCATGTGTTCAAGTTAACGAACTTGAATGAATCGGAGGTGAGACCATTGGGGAAACTAATTCCAATTCTCTAAATTCCCGATTCCTAGTAATGAGGGTGTTTTGCCTGCCAAATTCGCCATTTAATTAGCTATTGAGCAATGCAAAAACTGCTGAAAATACTGAGGGACCTTATATATGAATGCTTAGATAGGTGTCGTATTCCCATAGGTAAATGGGGATCAGCTGAGAGTCAGCTGATGCGAGCTTGACTAACGTGACCTGCCAGAACTAACGCTACGCTTGATGTATGACCTACTGTATACTGTATAAACAATCGTTTCAGAGAAATTTGTTGTAGCCACTTACCCTGTAACTACATGGAATAAGGGGGGAACAAGCACCACTTTAATTTACAGCACGCAAATGTTGTATTTACCCTGTAGCTATATGGATCAAGGGGGGAACAAGCACCACTTAAATTAACAGTCCGCAAATGTTGTATTTACCCTGTAACTACATGGAACAAGGGAGGGGGGGGAGCACCAATTTAATTTACAGCCCGCAACTGTTGTATTTACACTGTAACTGCATGGAACAAGGAGGTAACAAGCACCAATTTAATTTACAGCCCGCAAATGTTGTATTTACCCTGTAACTACATGGAATAAGGGGGCAACAAGCACCACTTTAAATTACAGCCCGCAAATGTTGTATTTACCCTGTAACTACATGGATCAAGGGGGAACAAGCACCTCTTTAATTTACAGCCGGCAAATATTGTATTTACCTTGTAACTACATGGAATAAGGGGGGGAACATGCACCACTTTAAATTACAGCCCGCAAATGTTGTATTTACCCTGTAACTACATTGATCAAGGGGGGAACAAGCACCACTTTAATTTACAGCCCGCAAATGTTGTATTTACCTTGTAACTACATGGAACAAGGGGGGAACAAGCACCAATTCAATTTACAGCCCGCAACGGTTGTATTTACCCTGTAACTACATGCAACAAGGGAGGAACAAGCACCACTAATTTACAGTCCGCAAATGTTGTATTTACACTGTAACTACATGGAACAAGGAGGTAACAAGCACCAATTTAATTTAAAGCCCGCAACTGTTGTATTTACACTGTAACATGGAATAAGGGAGGAACAAGTTGGGCTTAAACACAGAACAAGTGTATATTTGCACAGTAATTACAGAGAAAAACATTGCACTCGTTTTAATTGAATGGCTTGATGGCCAAATTAAACCCTCTTTTTTTTTGCTATAAAAACATCAGTATACATCCACTGAAATACAAATGTTGTATCATATATATTTTTTCTGAGAACAGCTGGAAAGAGGTAAGATTGTTTTAAGCTGCATTGAAACTTGATGCTATATCATGCAAAGTTTTTTGGTGATAGTGGTGTTGGGAAGTTGCTGGTGTGAAGTTGCTGAGATCGACGAATAAGCTTCCATAAAGTAAGTAGACTTGTGAATTATAATCATAGCAGAAACTCATTAACTCATTTCACTAGATGTCCAGTTTTGTTGTTCAGTAATCTCCATCATGTTTCTTTTAATAATGGAATGGTTAAAAATTGTCTTTCTAAATCACTCCCAAACATAAGATTATTATTTAGGCCATACATACCACGTAATATTAGAATAAGTACCCCTTAGTTTCAAAATACTTACAGTATAAATTATTTGTAATTTTACAGTTTGTTACCCCTTTATTCCCCAAACTTTGCATATTATTCCCCTATACCTACACGGAGGTACTGAATAGGTACACTATAATTACAAAACAGTTACACTGTAACTTCAGTTTACTTACGCAGTATTACCCAAACGTAACACATTGTTCCCTTATAACTAAACGTACACGTGAATTCAGTATAGGCTACTTACGTAGTTATTTGCAGGTTGTAGGGGAGAGTGGGGTAAGATGAGCAATTTTTTTTACTTATGTGGTCTTCAAGATAAGGGAAAATGAGGCAGAAGTACAATGAAAGTATCTAAAGTAATTTCAGGATATTTCCTATCATTTTAAATTATCTGAATGTATCTATGACAAAGGGTTCTAAAAATATGGCCTTTTATAAAAAAGTGTTCCTGTGGCTTAATTTGCCCCAGGTTAGGGGTAAATTGACCCAAGTCAGTGGGTAAGATGAACCATCTGGGTTTAAACTGACTATCTGACTGAATCTGATTCAAACCCATGTAAAATTTTAAAGATGATTTACCCCTTTTAAAAACAAATTTAATAATCAAATTTAATTTAATTCAAACAGTCATATTTATTTTCTTAAAGCTAACTTAAACAAAATAAAACCAATCAAATTAAGTTTCATTTTCAATCTTTATTTTTTTTGCATTTCTGAAACAATATGTTGGAACACCAAAGTTTTAACCTTCCTGAAAACAAACAGAAGTAAAGACAAGTAAATTAAATAAAAACTAAATTAGTATGCAGGAATAAATGTCACTGAAACTAATAAACATTTTATTTCAAAAGATTCTTGGCATGGTAGCTTTTCTGTCATGTTGAACAGGCCATTAGAGACTATAGGTGGAAAGATATACATATATAGACATACATAAGAGTATATGATTTTAATGTGGTGAAAAGCATCTTCTGGTTCTCAGAGAAGGATTTGGTGCACATGTACAGTGTCCCGATCAAATAAACTACAAATAATTATATATATATATATATATATGTATGTGTATGTGGCAATGCTGAGGGGAGGGGGAGGAGAGTCAATGTACGACTAAGTCAGAACACCCCTAAACCAAAAGAAAACCGACTACGCCACCCCGTAAAGAAACGGGGAAATAACCACCCAAATCAGGGACACAGGTTCGTAGGCTAAGTAAAACCCAAAGAGACGTGTAAACAATGTACAAACGCTTTATTCAAATTGTCACAACAAATTATTAAAACACTCAAGGGCATCAATGTCACGTGTCGGGTCACAATAAAACACCATATATCGGCAGCTCTGTATACTACATCAGATAAAGAAACAATTTAAGCATACTCCTCCAAACAACACTGCACTCCACACAATTTTACCATCACCAGTACTCCCTACCAGCTAGCCTCCCAGCCTCGGGCCCTACAGTGCCTAAAACAAACACAAAAGAAAATTTTAAATTCAATAACACAATAAAAATACATCCATCAACTTAAACCAAAAAGAAAACAATATGTATAAAGAAATAATATCACAATGTTATATTTAAAACAAACAAACAAACAGGAAACAAAATATATAGAGCAGGAAAATAATAATGTTAAGTAAAAAAAAAAGAAAGAAAAGAAACAAAGGAAAGAAGCACAAAAGACGAGAAAATAACAAAAGAAAACAGCAGCGCCGTCCTCCTTTAACGCCGAGTGTAGACACTTCCGCCTTCTCCCGCGACTAACCAGCGCAGCGTCAGAGAAAAACCTCAGTGCACTAAAAGAAAGGGGCGATTACTAAAATATCACTTTTCCTCTGAACAAGAGAAAACGGATCGCACCTACCGAAATGGATAATTGTGCCACACGAATTGTACCGTTGCTCACAACTCATAAGGCTCGTACCTGGGTCTTGGTCTCGGGTCTCGGGGCGGAGCGTATCGCCTCCACCTTCTTCTCCTGCGGATGAATGAGATCCCGTCCAACTTGGAAACCCAGGTACTTCGCCTCGGAGAGTGCATGGTGGCATTTGTTCCTCCTCAATAGCTCGCTGACGAGCCTCAGGGACGCGGTAGGGCCGTTGCCTGACAACAACCCCTGGCGGCTTCCGGATGTCATGCCGCAGGACGCTGGTCTGCCCGGGAAGAGAGGAGAAGACATCAGGACCTCGTTGAGGCGGCGGAAGTCATTGCAGAAACGGAGGGTGCCGTCCGGTTTCGGAACCATCACGATTGGGCTGGACCACGGGCTGCGTGATGGTCCTATCACCCCCAACTTCAGCATTTGTTGTATTTCCTCCTCACGTATAGGGACCCTGCCAGGTGGCCAGGAACTTGCACGCAGCGTTGGGGACTAGGACCATGACTCGGTCTCCGGGCTGGAACTCCCGTGGTTGGGCTGCCCGGTTGAAGTGGCGCTGTTGAGCCTGCTGCGCTTTACTTAAGTGTTCCCTGACTAATGGCATGACCCGGTCGATCCTTTCCCTCATCTGCTTCACGTGCTCGATCACCGAGCGATGGGCCGCCGGCTGTTGTTCCCAGGCCTCCTTCGCCACATCCAGGAGGCCGCGGGGTTGCCGGCCAAAGAGGAGCTCGAAGGGGGTGAAGCCAGTTGAGGCCTGAGGAACTTCGCGGATCCCGTAGAGGACGTAGGGGATCATAAGGTCCCAGTCGCGTTTGTCCTCCGCGACCACTCATCTCAACATCTGCTTCAGAGTCTGATTAAAGCGTTCGACCAGTCCATCGGTCTGGGGATGGTAGACTGTGGTCCTCAACTGCTTCACCCGCAACAGCCTGCCGAGGTCAGCCATTAGCCGGGACATAAAGAGGGTACCCTGATCGGTCGATGACCCGGACCTGGGTCCAGCAATGCTTCAGCCTGTCGTCCTCGCGTTGTTCCTTTCCAAATGAGCCCCCTCCCATCACCTGTTGGAACACATCATAGAAGAGGTTAGGATTTTGGGAGGGGGACTCACCTTCTCTCCCGCTGTCCGAGGCCAGGAGAACGGGGCGCTGACGAGGTCCTTTCATGGGCCTCCGTCTTCGGCAGCCCCCTCTTGGGCTGGCAGGCTGCGTAGCCGTGGCCAGCAGGCGGTCAAACCCGGGCCAGTCTCTCCCGATCAGCACGGGAACGGGAAGATCCTTCATTACTCCAACTTCCACAGGCCAGGCGCCGGGAGTGGCAGAAATGGTCACCCTGCGAGCTGGAACTTGTCGTGTATCTCCGTGGACACAGGTTATGGGGAGGAAGGTTTTATACTCCATTCGTGGGGCGAGAATATGACACTGTACCAGAGTGACCGCACTGCCGGAGTCCAGGATGGCCCGGAACGGCTTTCTATTTACTTTCACGTCCACTTCTGGAGCTCCAACTGGCAGGTCGCGGTGCACAATGCAGCCTGCCAGCCAGGTCCGTGCGGGAAGCGTGGGGGCCTCCGTCGGCATGGGCTCATACCGCGGAGAGGGAGCCGCTGGCCTGCTCACTGGGTGCCCTCCGGCGCGCGTCGCTCCTGGACCACCCTCCGGGGAAACGGTGGTGCTCGCTCTCCAGCATCCCGATGTTGGGCCGCATCCGCCAGCTCGATAGCCTCCACGAGGGCTCGGAGGAGACGGTCAATCACCACGCGCTCCGCCACCTGTCCAGCCGATGGAGTCCCCTCCAGCAGCCAGTGCTGCGCGAGTCGCGTGAGTTCGGCGGCCTGGGCACGGGCCGGCAGACGGGGCTTATATTCCCATTCGTGGAAGTACTGAGTGGCACAGATAGAGGATAACCCCAGGCGGGCTAGAATTTCCTTCTTGACCTCCTTATACTGATCGGCGGAGGCGGCGGGAAGAGCGAAGTATGCATGCTGGGCTTCACCCGTCAGCAGGGGAGCCAGCACCCATGCCCAGTCGTCCGTATGCCATCCTTCAGAGGTTGCCATTGTCTCAAACATCTGCAAGAATGCTTCCACATAATCATGGGGGGGTCAGCTTGGGTAGCAGCTTAACGTCTCCACCAGTGTCACGGGGTGAAGAATCACACGACAAGGATGGCTCAATAAATGTCCCGGAGCGTGGATTTATTTACGGGAGGGTGTGAAAAAGAGAAAGGTCCAGGTGGGTGCTCCAGTGCCGTGAGTGCTCTCTTCCTTCTTCCCAGTGCAGTGGGTCCGTGCTGTGCTCCTGTGGGGCTGGTCGGTCACACGCTGCTGTCTGTGGGAGAAATGAGAGGGCGAGTTAATGCTCAGTCTCATGGAGAAGTGTCTCCCAGGTGGCAGGGCTTGCGTGGCTTATGTAGCCGCCGCCTGATGAGCTGCAGCTGTGACCGATCAGCCTGTGACGAGGACGGGCAGGTGTTCCTCGCTTGTTTCCAGGGCGACGCTGATGAAGCTTCGGGACGCTCGTCACAATATATATATACATATATATATGATAAACTAAACCAGTTGTGTAATATCACAATAAAGTACCAGTTTATACTTCAGAGATTTAACTTCAATGCCCTATGTTGGGGTAAGTTAAATTGCTGGCTCAACTTACCCACAGCATTTGATTCACTTTGCCCCATTGCTGGCATTTTGGGAAAAAAAAAACTAGCTAGCTGACCAATTCAGGCTAATATTTTGCTAAATGATTTGCATAGTTGTATATGTTGCTAAATCACCTATATGCATCATAAATATTTTTAGACCTGTATAAATTTACTTTGATTTAACAGTCATTACATCTGTTATGCTAAAATTTTACTTTGACAACCCAAAAACAGTTTTTAAAGTAAATGGGTGCCTTCCACTCCTCCCATGTTTCTCTCCATTTCACTCCCCCCTAATCTAAAGCATTGCCACAGGTATATGATCTTAAACTGTTAAGCATTTTACTTGACAGTATGTAACAAGACGGTCAAATATTGCATAAGAAAATAGGAGGGGGGTAAACATCCAAGTACTTGCAGCAAGTTATTATTGCAAAAGGGAGTACTTAAGGCACAACTGTAGCATGAAATATGTACAATAGACACAATGCAAAAACTCACCATCAACATTTTAACCCTGAATAAATTAAATTAACTTTCAAAATTCAACATAAGAAGAGTGCATACAGAGTTGGCAAGACATCAAATGAAATTATCAACAATTAAACATTCGAGACAATTGATAGGCAATAGAAATGAATTCGACCTGAAACTCCAGTGATGAATAAACATTCAAACAACATGAATGGCTTTACAATGTCCATAAGCACAAATGGAGGTATGTTGACAAAGATGTAATAATGTCTCTTTGTTAGGTCACAAGCAGAAATAGTTTACAAAACGAAAAATAACAACCAGCAAACAAGTTAGCCCAAAATAGTGGTCAAAAAAAAAAAAAA
>NW_015635041.1:99918-125249 GCF_001515625.1 Sinocyclocheilus rhinocerous | reverse complement strand
AAAAAAAAAAAAAAAACTAAAGTATAAAACTATTGTCTTCACAAAACTATAGAGTATGTTTAGCAAATGACAAGTTTCTATCTGTAATTTCTGCATTCATATTAGCAATTGTTGGCATTCATAAGTAGTATAGACATTTCAGATAATGAATTCCTTATCCTAATGATTATCCTGTATTGCAATACACCGGCCAACCCCAAGTCTTCGCACATCAATTAATGTGTTGATCCTATCCATGGGATAACCACACCCCCTGGTATTCTTCCTCTGACTATCCTTATCTCAAAATTCATTGTAGACTCCTGAGCCCCACGAAAGTTATCATTACAAGAATTCAGTTTTTCCAAATCCTGCTCCACTGAAGTCTCTTGCAAGTATAAACTGAGAGTTATCTAGGGGACTATCTACAACAACATATTCCTATTAAGTACCTGTTTTGAATTAATGACATATCTGAAAGTATTCCTGGCTAAACTAACACAAGGCTTGTATTTCCCTGGCACAGCTTACCCCAAAGCACTTTAGAAACTTTAACCCACAACTTCTATTATGGGGGAAATTCTTAATATGCTTAATTTAATTAATAATATTAACTGAATAATTGTAAGCCAACAATGCACATGGTTTTAAACAATGGCAGTTTACCAACATGTATGTGATATATTTTTAGATTAGATCCGCAGGCACATGGCAGATGGGAAGACAAGTGGCCCTCATTTGCACCTACTGGCTCCCATTATTTGAAAGACACACACACACACACACACACACACACAGGGCCGAAGGTTAAACAAACCATCTTTATTTGTACTGCCAAGATCAAACTGGGTTCTGCACTCATAAAGTGCATCAGAGGCCAGAAACCCAGTGGTGATGACAACAGCAGAAATTACACACATCTGCCAGGAACAAACCAGCTCTCCCCCAAGAGATAATGCCTAGGAGTATCTGCAACAAATAAACAGCTCATTAGGCCTTTACTCTTCACGAAGGTTAATGTTTACAGCTCAAGTGTCCTGTGAAGGCTTCGCAATGGATGTCCACAACCCTTTTCCAAACACCACACCAAAATATATATGAAATATGGCACATTAACAAGACAACTCATGTGCTATATATTCCAGGTCTTCTGCAGCTTAGATTGTATAGATTTCACATTGTACACTTCTGGAGGTTCTGCGACAGATGTCTTGATGTGCAGTATGCATCAGACGATGATCGGACTATGCGTGGTAGAACCACACACAGAATGTAAACAACCCCCTACTGAGAAGTTCAGTTTGAGTGGGTGGAGATTGTTGTCTTCAGGTCAAAGAGGCTGACGAATGGATGTGTAGGAGAGCATATCTTGTGCCCTTACAGAAGATACTGCACATGGAGCTGTGTAAGAGTCGAACCAATTAGTCCCTGTAGTTCCAATGTTCCAATGTGCTGTATGCAGGTTAACTGTAACACTTTTCTAAAATGACAGATTCACACAAAGACTAGACTAAAACTAAAATTAAAACAGGCCGCCAAAAACAACACTACTATTAACTAGTATGCATATTATTAGCATAGTTGCTGTTTATTAATGCACATATTAATGTCTTATTCTGCATGACAATATTTTCAATCACTTAACCCTACCTCATTTAAGCGAACCTTTTGAGTGAACTGTTCTTTTAAACTCAAGCTGTATTTACATGCTATCAATTATTATTATTATTTTTTTTTTCATGGAATTTCACATTTATGCCATTGAGAACTGCTATCTTACCAATAATGGCTGCACAAGATTGGCAGGAGCTCCTCACAACTATAGATGCAATACAAACTTTATCGAGATTAATACGCCAAGTTACCAAATTAGCCAGGATGTATTTGCAATATTGTGGTGATCATACTCGTAACAAACAAACAAACAAACAAACAAACAAAAAACATTATTACCTGTTTTTTTATTTATTTTTTATTAATATTATATATCTTAATGTGCATGCATGTGTTTCATTGTTAAAAATGTTTTGACAAAATGTCAAAACTGGCCCTCATGTGAAAACCTCAGAAGATTCTTAGGTGACATATACAGGACTTCTCCAATCATTTAGACCTCTTAAACTCCACATTTACATTTACGCCCACATCTCAACATCGAGTCAACATAGAATCATTGAAACAAGGTTGCATTGAACCAAGTCCCTGTCCTGCACATTGTCTTTTATTAAGCAAGGTATTAAATTAAATTAAATTATTATTATTTTTTTTTTTACTTTATTACAGTAAATGTTTTACCAATGCCTGAGCTCTTTTTGGAGAGCTCTTAAAAATCATATATTGCCAAAAGTATAATATTCTCCAGTATTGCTTCACCTGCGGGGCCTGTGACTCAGCATGTGACGCTTTGCTTGTTTTTTTATTTTGTTTTTTTAACTTTCCATCAGTATTGTGTGGTGGTGAGTCAAAGAAAGTCAAGGACTACTTGTGACCATCTTCTGTAGTTATATATAGGTATAGGTATATATATATATATATATAGATAATCAGAGAAACACTGCAGCTAAAGTTTTTGTTCACACTGCAAAATACAGAAAGTACTGCTACATGGTAAATCTCTCTCCAAGATCTTAATCGGCAGTCAAACTTATCTTGCTTTCTTTCAGTCGAGTGTGAGCTAGGGTTTTCAGCTGTGAATGACATGGACTGCTGGTCCCGTAACAAGCTGAGATGAGCCGCTTATCAAACGCTTTTGAGGCAGACACCAACCACCAGCACAGTCAATCTGTATTTTATATTCAGTTATTCAGTTTATTTTATATACTGTTGATAAAAATATATTTTCTTAATCTGTTTAAATGCATTTTTGAATAAATTGAAACAAACTAAAATTATTTTAAATATAAAAGTCTTGAGGCTATAATATAGAAACTTTAAATGCAAGGATTTGATTCCAGATTTGTTTGGTGTTTGTCCATAACACACGGCACTTGATAAATTCACCACTGAAAACATCATGTCCCTTGTCATATCAAAATCGTTGATTGTCAGTGTTTAATAATTTGCCATATAGCATCTTACAGTGATGGAATATTAAAAATGCATCCAGTGGTCATTTAATTAAGAAAGCATACTGTTATTGCACATTTTTGTTGATGTAAAATGTAACCCCAATTATAGAATGAGCCATTTCCTTACATTTAATTTCTTCCAATTAAAACTGTCTGCAATGACTTGGCAACCACTTTAGAAAAAAGAAACCAGAAATAGCACAGGCCAGACAGCAGGGTTACATACAGTATGGGTGCTGAAATACAGAGGGCAGCTTCTGCCTTTATTTAACCTCCAATATCAAACTGTGCAGAAATGCGGTTAAAAAAAGCTTTAATGTGGATGAATGAAATGTCTCTATCACTGTAATGCCTCTTAAGAGAGAACTAAAAAAGATGTGAAAGATGTCCTATTTTTTGTTAAAGACCACAGTGTCTCAAGGAATAAAATGTCCGAGACCTTTTTTTAGTCTTTCTTCTGCCAGTACTCTTTCAGACGGTGAATGTGACAGGTACAAGCTCACTTTTTTAACTACTCTATATGATAGAACCCTAGGAAACAATTAAATATTTAACAGGATAACATTTCACAGCATGATGCTGACTACAATTTTAAATATAGAGATGTAAAATAGTTAGAATGTCATTTTGTATTCTTGCTCAGTTCATTAATTTGGGGGGGTGGGGAGACACTTAAAGGATAAAATTAATAAAATATTTGATAAAATAACAGTGCAATCTGTCATTATTTTTCAATATTGTTTACCTTGTTTACCTTCTAAATATATTTAGAAAATATGTTTTCCAAACAAATTTTAAGGTAAGAAGCATGTTTTAACAATATTATGCATTTTGCACCATAAACATTGTAGTTGTACCATTTGACAATCTAATACTAAAAGGTCATTTGTCACGGGATACTCTGTTGCAAACAGATCCAATTGCAGCTTTATTGTAGTCCCAAACAATGATCAAAAAACAGAGCAACAGGTAATAGGTGATTGGAAATGAAGTCCAGAACAAAACAAACAATGACTTAGAGTGCCCTCTGGTGGCTGTCAGTAGGCACACCAGCTGATGTCTGTTACATAACCCCCGCTTTAAGGAGTGGATTCCAGATGCTCCACCAACTGTCAAAAAAAAGTCCAGGAGGGAGGTGGAATGCAGGTGGAATAGAGGTGGATCAGGGGGCGGGATGGTGGGCCAGGCCCATGTGGGGGAAAAGGGCATAGATCCAGAGGTAGATCATGGGACCAGGGTGACCACTTCAGCAGAGCTGACAAGACGGATGACCCCACTGGTAGACCAGGCAGGACTGCAATGAAGAGCACAGAGAGGTTAGCCGTGACGGGTCAGACAGAGAGTTCAGGAGTGTGCATCACCACCCAGAGAGGAACTGAAGCGGATGCCGCCGCTGCCTCAGGTGGGTTCTGCAGCAGAAGCCGCCATCTCGGGAGGAACTGGAACAAGCTCAGGACTGAACTCATAAACTTGAGAGGGCTCAGGAGTAGATTCATGGACTAGAACGGGCTCTGGAGCGGACTCGTAGACAGGAGCGAACTCTGGAATGCACTCATAGACTTGAATGGATTCTACAGTGGACTCCTGGACTGGAATGGACTCAGGAACAAACTCATAGATCAGAATTGACTCTGCAACGGACTCATGGGCAGGAGTCTGAGGGCTCCCGGACTGGAACGTGTTCTGAAGCAGGCACCTGGGCCAACAAAGCAGAGAGCTTAGGTGGGGCTGGCAGGGCAAGGAGCTTGGTTGAAGCTGGCAAAGTAAGGAGCCTGGGTGGAGCCGACAGAGCAAGGATCATGCGAGGAGCCGGCAGGGCAAGGATCATGGGAGGAGCCGTAAGGGCAAGGATCATGGGAAAGACAAAGAGAGTGGACTGCATGGTAACTTCCGGGACCACCAGAGACGGATCCCCCAAGATCACCGAACTAGGCACAGCAGGAGTCTTGGGACCACCGGAGTCAGGTCCTCCAGGATCACCAGACTTGGGACCACCAGAGTCAGGTCATCCAGGACCACCGGACTTGGGACCACCAGAGTCGGGTCCTCCAGGACCACTGGACTTGGGACCACTAGAGTCGGGTCCTCTAGTACGACCGGACTTGGGACCACCAGAGTCTTGCTGCCCTCCTCCTTCTCGACCTTCGCTTTGACATGAAAATCAATGGCGGGTCCTGTACTTGACAACAGAGGTGGGAATGGGATAGTCCCTGTCGGTAGATTCTGGTGTAATACCTTCCCCTCCTGATGAAGCTGTAAGTACCTGGAGAAGTTCCAGAAGTCCAAAGACTTAAACCGATCCATCTCCCATTGCGGTAGGGGTTCATCCAGAGAGAGGTTGAAGAAGTCCTTGATGTCCACCCCCTGACAATCCAGCCTCTCTGCCCTCGTCCAAAACTTCTGGGTGAAGTCCCGCACCTCCATTCCCTGTTGGCGAAGAGCAGCCAGACTCTGAAGAAGGACTTGTCTGTCTTGCGTGTTTACAGGGAGCAGTCCTCTGTCTCTCATGCTGCTGGATCTGTAGTGTGGCTGCAGTATTCTGTCACGGGAAGACAGAACCGGTTTTCTGTTTTATTGTAGACCCAAACAATGATCCAAAAACAGACCAAAAGGCAGAAAACACTGGCAAAAAGTAATCCACAAAACAGAGAATCCACAAACACAAAGTAACAGGTACAAGGTAACCGAACTAAAAACTGCAGCAACAAAGGACACACAAAACACGGTATATATAGAAGAACTAACAAGATAAAAAACACACACAGCTGGAAACAACAAGATCTGATTGACAGAGCAAAGGGTGATGGGAAATGAAGTCCAGAACAAAACAATGACTTAGAGTGCCCTGTGGTGGCTGTCAGTAGGCACACCAGCTGATGGCTGTGACATCATTAAAAAGGTCAAATATCACACATTCTGTCATATCATTTCCTGTTTTATGGTATTCTTGTTGCAAAAACTATGATAAAGCTGCTCCCTCACTGACTTTATTTATTTATTTTTTTAAGTATTATTATTAATTTAAAATATTGTTTTAAGAATTTTCTCTGTGCAAAGCCCCTTTTTGGTTATACCCTATTTACCAAGAAAGCAATCTAAAAATTAATGTTAATTCATTAATGTATTTTTGAATAAATTAAGACAAAATGCAGCGTCACATCATTGACCTACTTGCATTACTGAGAAATTACACCTAATTTGTATCATTAGAAGTCTCATTAATGAGTTATGTAGCCTGAGGATGCCTGCGCTCATGTAGTCTTGGAGTGATGCACTCATACCTGGGGAAGCATTGTGAATTGAAGAGTGGCATCATGGGAAAGTGCTGTGACCAGAGCTGATCCAGAAGTCCTGATGGGAGATGAGTTGAGTTTCATTTGCTGGAAGCATTGATTGCTCATTCCAACTCGCATAGCAATCCTGCCTTCTCCACACGAATCAGACACACTGTGGAGTGCTGCTCAATTTAGGGGACATTAAAAATCATTAGTAAATATTTTAACAACTCATCATCTTTTGCCAGTAGCTACGTTTACATGGGCAAACTTTGTCTCAGTCAGAATGCAATCATTCCAAATGTAGTGTTTATGTGACCGTATGAATGAAGTAAGTGGTGGTGATTGACACTTGTGATCACCAGTCAGCGAAGAGTGCTTTCTATTTTAGAGCTGGTTAGTTGCAGCTTGTGATGCGTCACGTCCGGATTATCCCCTTTCTGTTCGTTTTGACGGTGGATTTAGGCATGTGCTGTTAGCACATAGCAGTCTGCTAGCCTTTTAATTATTTCTCGTGTGGCACTAACGATTCGTTTGTTGCATCCTTGCCTGTCTTTTCATCTGTGTGTGTGTCTCCGTCGGTTGCTTCAGTAGTGGATTTGATGACTGCCCTCCTTTCAGGTATGTGAGTTAAAGCTGTTGTAGCAAATAGATCGTCTAGCTTCGTTTGGGGCTTGACGATTAGTGGGTGGTTTGAGTAAAGTGCAGTTCCCTGTACTTCAGTTTAGCAGCGGGTTATATGAAGGCTGTGTATCCTGGCCTGCGAACGGATTATAGAGCACATTATTCTTGTTTGGTAAGTGTCTTGTATGTGGTTACGACTGGGAAATTCTATCGGGTGATATGTAACTATTAGCAACACTGTTTTGTGTTTTGTTGTTCGTATTTGCCGCAGGATTCTCCCTTTCGTTCTGGGCGATTATTGTTGCAGCTCTGTCGTTTTTCTGCTGCCGTGCTGCAAGAACGCTGTTACCTCGCAATTAATAAAGGGGATTGCTGCTGCTGCTGTCTGATTTCTTTGATTTCTAGTTAATTTCTTCGGGGTGGAGGATTGTTTATTTGATGATCGGAGCCGGCGTACAGACTACGCGGTTGCTCCGTGTGAGTTCTGTTTTCCTCGTAGTTTGAACTGAGTTCCTTTTTTCTTTTTCTTTTTTTGTAGTCTTTTTCTTTTGAATATTTGTGTATTATTGATTGTGACGTATGTTGGTGATTTTTACCTGGCATTGTTTGTTTTATGATGGAACTGTGACTTCATTTGATTGTGATTTTTATTTACTTCTGTTTATAAGATTTATTTAATTGTTTTTGTCCCATGGGTGAAGGATCTTTTGTGGTGGTGGTGCTGCTTCAACGTTTGCCGTGGGACACTTTTGAAGTGTTTGGGTGTGTGATCTGAGTGCGTGGTGGGGTGTGTGGAAGTGTGCTTTTGGATAACTAGCACTGGTGATCACTCCTGTGGGTAACCTCAGCCCTGTAGGTGGATGAAGTTTGTTTTTGTTTCTTTTTTGAGTTGTGTAAATTAGTCTTTATGTAACATGTTTTCCTGTGGTTGCTTTTCTTTTTGTGTGTTTATTCTTTGAATCAGTTGCCAGTCACTGCCTCTTTAACAGTGAGAGTATTATTATTATAATTATTTGTTGTTGCAAAGCTTGGTTTTATAACTCGGTATAATTTGAGTTTGTGTGATTTTGTGTGAACTTGTCGTTTATGTAATTTGTTTTGTGTATTTTGGTTTATTATTGAAGCGTTATTGGAGAGAGCTGCCAGAGGTGGCATAGTATCATTGAAGCTATTTTAAGTGATTTTTCTATATCTTTGAATTCACTCTGTGTTAATAAAATTTTTTTTTTTTTTTCAATACCTACGTCTCTTGTCTACTCTTGTATAAGAGAAGCGAACTTGTGTGATCTAATAACAAACTTTGAGTTTTATTTCTATTTCCTGAGTGAAACTTCCCCAGGTTGCGTAGTCAAATTTTAGTATGTAGTAGATGAACTTGGGCTTTTGTGTTAAAAACCTGTAATGCTCTGCACCACATTTATATGATCACTAAATAAAGTGATCGGGTTGATGTGCATATATAAATGTCACAAGCTTCAAATTAGATTGATGTCTACTCCACCCCTTCAATCCGACTGAAACAGAAAAAGACAGGAGTCCCAGGATGGGCCAGCTTGAGGGTTAACAGACCACGACCCTGGTACTGTTTCCAGTGCGGAGAAGATGGGCACCTGGCCATCAATTGCGAGAACGCTGCAAATCCATCCAAAGTCGAGGAGAAGCGACTTAAGTTGAGAAAGCAACAAAGCCAATGGGACTCTATGCATGGAAGGCCTGCCCTGCCATTAAACTGAAAAGGGTCTCTGTGGCGGGGCATATGGAGACCAGACGTTCAGACTGTCACCCTGAATGTTACAAACCGATATCTGATGTGCGCAGCCATGGTGTACCGCCATTGAAACACTTGCCAAAGGGGCTAGTGGGGATAAAATGCACAGGCAAGGTCACCATTGGAGAGAGAGAAGTAGATTGCCTTTTAGACACAGGGTCGCACACTGTAAAAAAAAATTTCCAATACATGTAATGTCCAATACAGTTTTTCACCGTATATAGTAGGGGAATTTACCAGTAACCATTTAACAGGTTTTTACTATAGCATTTTTACAGTATTTTACCGTTAAATTCACGGTCATTTTTTACAGTGCAGGTGACCACAATTCCCCAGTCATTTTATGAATCAAATTTGTCAGACTTCCCCTTGAAGCCATTGGAAAACTTGCTGGAGGTAGAAGGAGCTAACGGACAGGCTGTGCTGTATCTGGGGTACATTGAGTTAACCCTGAAATTCCCCAAGGCATTCATAGGAACTGAAGTTGAAGCTGGCAGAGATTCATGCAGTTCAGAAGGTCATGGACCAGCAGCATCAGAGTTTGGATGTCAAAGCTGAGGAAGAAACACTTACCTGTGCTAACCTTATCTTCGAATTTGGTGACTCTCCCTTGCACACAAGCTGGAAAGAGAAGATATCGAAATTGTTGAACTCCATGCCTGAGGTCTTCTCCCTGCACGACCTTGACTACGGCCACACTGAGAAAGTCAAACATCAGATAAAGTTGAGTGACAAAACACCGTTCAAACACAGACCCATCCATCCCCAAGACATTGACACTGTGAGAAAGCACCTCCAAGAACTACTAGAGGCCGGTGTCATCCGTGAGTCTGAGTCTCCGTTTGCATCACCCATAGTTGTAGTCCGTAAGAAGGACGGTACAATGCGGCTGTGCATTGACTCTCGAATGCTCAACTCACAAACAATTAAGGATGCATATGCCTTACCGTTATCATTATCATTTTATTCTTGGTAAGTGAGCTCATAGGCTACCATGTTTAGTTATGTTTTTTGCATTTTCAGTCTTTTGTGGAGTTGCGTTCTTAAATGATACTATTATGTATAATTTTTGTGAAATATGCTAAGAAATGTGAGTGAAGTGATAAATTGACTGTTGATTTGCTGTTTAAAAGTGTTTATGTACGTTTGCTAAATTTACGAGTGTAATGTAGCTCACGTGGAGTTTTTGCTAACCATGCGGGCTCATGTGCTATGAGCTATAAGCTAATCGAGTGCACACACGTCATTCTAAGATGTTATTCTTCATTAATATAGTTATATTTCTGTTAAGGAAATGTGTTAAAGAAGGAAATAAGTGTTGGTAAATGTGTATTGATGCATTTTAAAACATTTATTGTATTGAAAGTGATCATCTGAAATGTTAATGTTGTACAATGGGAATTCATTGTAATTAATGGTGATTTTTCTGCCTTGTCTTTGCAAGGTTGGTTTTTTTTTGTTTTGTTTTTTTTTCTCCACTCTTTTCTCTATTTTGTTTCTTCACTGTCCTTTCATATCTCTCTTTGATATTGAATGAGGAGTTTCTTGGAGTTCTGAGTTAGAACTGTTTCTGCCATCAACGAGGAGTGCTCAACATTGGTGGAAACTGGCGGGCCAACCTGGTTTTTCTTGAGCTTGGACAACATTTCATGTTTCATCGAAGTGGTAGGACCACACGTATTCATTTTTTTCCCTTCCCTGGATATTATCACAACTGTGAACAAGAACAGTTTTTCCCCCTTTGCATCTCGGAGTTTGCGCATCTGCGTTCTTTAACTGAACACTGAAACAGGAGTACAAAGGACACTGAACTGAGCTAAACTCCTGTTTATTTACCCGAGTCATTTCCATCAATGACAGTTAATTGAAAGGAACTCTGATTTGGGTGTCATCGGACATATTACCTGAAGTTTATCGTCCAAACTGCTGTTTATTTTTGTTTTGTTTTTCCTCCCATCTTTTATTGAAATTGTTCTGAAAAAAGGGAATACAAAGGTTATTGAGTCATATAACTGTAATTTGGGTTTTGAGTGTTAACTGGTTATACCATTTATGTGAAAAAGAAACACTGTTGTTTAAAGGTAGCTATAAACCAAACCAAGCTAGGAATGAAACTGAGTAAATAAGGAGTACCAGAACTAAGTAAAGAACTAACAGACTAACCAAAGAGTTAACTACATAACTAAGAAACACACAAGGGGTTAATTATCTGCATCAAATTGGTTTAATTCCTGAGGTTCATTTAAAGGCTCTTTTGTGAAATTTGTTTTTGAAGCTGTCATTTTGTTTTTTTTTTCCTTTTGTTGTTGTTGTTTTTTTCCCAACGCAAACAAGATATACAAAAGAAAATTACTTACGTTTTCAACTATAACCCTGTCTTCTGTGATTATTTCCCTTGTCTTGCTGCAACGCTGGCTCAAGAGCGAACGTAGACTTCTGATCTGGTCCATGGCATTAGAAAGTGGTTTATGTTTAGATTGTAGGTCACGTGCTACATGTGCAATATGATTATTCTCTGAATGTCGTTGTATCTTACAATCTCTATACACACAGGATCACACTCTCTTCCATCTTGTTTAGATTTTTGTACCAGAACTGATCATGTCATTCTACATTATTCAAGCTGTCATCTAATTAGCACCCAATAGCGTCAAAGATTAATTAGATTGAACTCTGAGCATTGTGTTAACGCGCTTGACCACAGCAGCTTGTCAGTTTACTCCAGACTTCACTGCATCTGGGAATGTTGACATGAATCATGTGAAATGACATTTACAGTTATATTGACAGAATTTTGAAATTAAATTATGTTACATATTTAATTTGGGATTTAAATTTGCCGAAAATTTGCGTGGAGTGACTGCCATACTCAAGTGTTGATCCCAAAAAGACCTCAAAACTGATAAGATCAGACATCTGGTGAGCTACAACTTTTTCCTCTTTAATAGTCTTCTGAGAAAACTAGATGTGAGTCAGCTTGATCCTTTTCTTTTAGTTCACATGCTAGTACATGTTAACAAGGCCATGAGGCACATTCTTAATGCTATGCGATGCACATGAGGTGTGGCCACACTCCAATGCCAAAAAATAATGGAGGCCATTTTTTATTCCAGAACAGAGTGAAGGCGTTGGACCGGCGTGACAAAGCTGAACGTCTTTTCGACAGAATCTCAGCCTAGTTGGAATGAGTTTTATAGGTCAGGGGATGAAGATGGACAGGTTGTGATGTCACTATAGAGAAGACTGAGCTCATTAATATTAATTAATGCACACAAACGTTGCCAGATAATATTCTTAGTGCAGTCACATTACCTAGTTAATATTCATGTGCCATAAATGCTGTCTTAGCTTAGGGATACAATATCACGTCAGGTTTATATTTGCTCAAATATTGTGGGTGTCTTTTAATATTTTTAATAAATATTTTAAATAATTGAGGAGTAGGTAGTTATTAATTTGTAGTGAAATAGTGTGAAGAATGTTGTGAAATTGCACAAAATAAAGCCAAGAACATATAAATAACAAATAAAATATGATCCTTTCTGGTTTTATGTTAGAATCTAAATTTGAATTCAAAATATTAAACCAAGTGCAAGAAAGAAAAAAAAAAAGCTAATAAAACGTAAACTGAACTTTAAATGGAATTTGAAAATAGTATTAAAATAAAAAACACATTCACAGGCCCTGTGAATTTAAGTGATGTGGAAGCAAGTAATAAGCGAATGCCGGCGGTACAGAAGGCGAATGGGATCATAGAGAATGTGACTGTAGTAATAGTGCTACCAGAACTCAAGAGGGCTGTCGGATCCTCATTAGACAACACTTCCTTATCTTGGCAACCCTTGCGCTCGTCCCTTGACAGAGAAGTCTCTTAATATCTGCAGTGTCTTATCATGCAGTAATCCCCTTAATGGATGATAATACATCAGGTTTACCGCTTAAGTTCTCCTCTGTACTCCACTCAGAAGGGTCCTAGAAGGGGCACAATTAAGTTGGCTCAGGTCCAGCGTACCTTTCCCTTACAAGCCGGCGCTGCCAGCAGCATACTGCCGCTATAAAAATGTAAATGCGTACTGGGCAGGATAACAGGCCCAGTTTGCTGCTTCAGCGGCTTCACACATGAACATTCAGCAGAGCATCTGTTCTTGCTTACTGTGAGTCATCCTGTGTGTGAATGAATCTGAGCATGGGAATCATTCGCAAGACATTTAGCACTGCGGCAGACGCTGCGTGACGTGCTTAGGTGCTACCATAAACTGTAAAGTCGCTTCACCAGAATAGCTGCTAATTTGCTGGTAGATATTAAACTAACACAGCTGATTGCAATGCTTTCAGTCAAATTCTGTCATGCGTATAATATAACAGAGATTAGACCATATTCATTCTGAAATGTTATTCTGAGAACCCAGAAAATGAATTATACTTGCTATTCTTCTTATATGAATGTAAGAAAATATAGCCTATGTGCGGTCTGAAACAAAGATATAGGTAAACATACACAACAGAAACACAACAGAATTAAAAGATAATACCTTGTTGTCACTAATGTCACATGCATTGTGAACATGCATTTACTCATCTCACCTGCACAAAAACAGATTCAGTATTCCTCAAAATAAATAAAAACAGTCAAATGCAAATGCAGAATATTATACAAACCTGCAATAATTTATGTTAAATAAATAGTCAATTTTATTAACCAATGTCTTTGCTACTGACCTTCAATAATCAAATTCAACTATACTAAGCAAAAATGACACATTTGTGTTTCATTTTTGTTATTGCTGAATAGTGTTGAACTTTCTTCTCCTGCGTCATATTATTCATGCAATCTGCTTAAGCTGCGCCCTCTACTGTACAGACATGAATTTACATCTCCTTCAGCCTGAGGCGTATTCATTTTACTTTTGGTGTGAAAGGGCTTTTAAATTTGCAAAAGAATAACTTTTTTATATTAAAAGCAAACAAGCAAGCCATGCCCAGATTTAAAAAGTAACAAAAAAGTAACGCAACACATTACTTTCCATAAAAAGTAACTAAGCAATGTAATTAGTTACTTTTTTTAGGGAGTAACACAATATTGTAATGCATTACTTTAAAAAGTAACTTTCCCCAACACTGCCAATCAGTATTTCATTATCTCCCTTCTGTATCTGAACTGTAGACACTGTGCAAGTCCAGCTTGGACAATTGCTCCAGTTTACCCTGCAGAAGGTCGATGCATATTTCACATAATTCAATAAGCATCTTGCTTTAGTAATACGTATTATGAATTTCATAATTAACCAAACCTCAACAACATACAGTAAGGGCATATCACTCCAGCAGCGCATGACGCATAAAATTGGGTAATATCCCAATATACAAATAAGATATCCTTTGATTCCTCTATTTGCTCTACTTGCCTCCTTCCCTCACATCTTAAGGCGGTGGAGCTAAGATACAAGGAAAGGAAGTGAGGAAAGGAAACAAGGATGCACAAATGTGTACTGAAGTCACCTTAACCCTATCACCTCTGATAGGGTTAACCGGAAGGAGTCCCGCTTGCATAGGTTTCTCTTCTGGTTCCGGAGGGCGAGTGGTGCATTTGGCTGATGAGGATTGCAGGCCAGGAGAGTCATGGAGGCATGATTTCATGCAATATGAAACCCACATGGACAGTTGAATGAAATGCCATAGTGTCATTTGTAGGCAGACGATTGCAGCCGAAGAGATGTTTCCAGCCCCTGGTGGGAGATTGCAAGGCAAGCCATTTAGTGGCAGTGGTCAGTGTACAAAACTGCAGAGTCAATGATGGTTTGTTTACCCTAGTGAAGATGATGGAGTTGCTCGCTGATGAAGGAATCTCTGGCTGGATGATGAAACACTTTGCTGAAGTGAGACAAATGGGTGTAGATGGTGACAGAGTGAAGCGAAAGAGGCACCTGCCCCATGTGCTTGACCAGTTCCTCAGATAAAGTAAAGCAAAGAGGTGACTGTTCAGTGAACACTAGCATATTTTATAGTGTTGTGCTACAAGTTCAAATAAATGCCCATTTGGACAGCAGACAGTTGCATGTTCAGGCATCGGTCACTATCAACCACATTAAACAACAGCGATCTGTCTGCTTGCTATGTTTCTGGCCATGAGCCCAGAATCTATTTTACTTACAGGTGAAAAATGTGGCTGGCACGGTTCTCCATATTCTGCGATTTTACACTTCAATTCAGGTAGAAGTGAATGAAAAAGCACACCCCACAGCAAAAGAGTGTGTTGTATAAGATAAGGGCCAATGTCACCTCTCCTAAACGAGGCAATTTCTGCCCTGTCTGAAAATCATAGTATGGTCGCTACCTTTACCCTCAAGTGAGCTGATAAGAAATAATATGAAGAAATAATGCTTCTTCTTATTCTTTTTCATCTATTTCATTTTGTGCACTCAGGTTCCTGTCACTAAATTAAAGTCAAACAATTTGCAATTAATAAGGAAAGGTAAGCTGATATTTTTTTAATTTTTGTTATGAAAGTAGTCAAAAGAAGTTTGTGCTGACCAGCAAGCTGTGTGATTGATTGGCCATTCAGCTGGCCCTAATCATCGCCTCCAGTTTCATCTATTTCTCATGAAACTGCATCAAAACTTTAGAACTTTGTATTCATACATCATTTATACATGTGTGTGGGCATTCATATTTCCGACAACTTAATAAATTAAAACTAGCATTTCTCAGTGCATTTTGAGCCACTTCTGGCACTTGCTGGGAATTCTATTCATTTTCATGTTCTTGGCTTTTTCTCACAAAGCACCAAGTAATAAAAGGTATGTCTTACATTGATTATGTCTTAAAAGTATGTGTTATTAGTTTTTCATAGCAACAAATATTGAAATACAGAAAAGAAGCATTTGCTGGATCAGACTTTTTTTTTTTGAGCTTAAGAACCCAAAGATAGAGCTGCAGTTTAGCCATTTGGAGATAGATGGCTTATCAATGGCTGTAATTATGATAAGATTGTTTTTTGTGTGTCTACTGATATAGAGTGTGGATTGTATAGTATTGTATAATATGGATGTAGGGTTTCTTATGTACAAATGAACAATTTATCATATATATATATATATATATATATATATATATATATAATTGAGCTGGAAATTTTTGCACACAAGTAATGAGCTAAGCTTCCAGTAGTAGAGTGTCAGATGTTTGTCACAAGAGATGATGTTTGTTAAAAACCAGAATATATTGTAAACCAGAATAATTGAATAATTGAATAATTTTCATTTTTATTTTTCCTTAAAAATTTTCATTTTAACTGCATAAATGAAGAAAATACTAAAAACAAAAAGCCCAGCAATTAGCCTCATCTATTGCTAACACGCTTTTCCCCATGCACTGCTTGGTATGTCTAATTCTGCCATGTTATCCCTTATTACGACTTCTAAACACAAACTTAAACCCAACAAACTCAGATCATTAACGTTATGTGTAGTTGCTGGAGGCTGTTGATATGTTAAGGGAATGCTTTGACTGTACCCAAAATAATATGTTCAAAAGTGTATTTGAAATAAACACAGACATCAAACATACTTCTGGTTAAAAAGAAAAGAAACAAATGTCACTATTACCACAACAAACCCTGTTCTTAAAGGAAGTGCAGCTGTAGAGGACCAGGAAAACCAACCAACCAAACAAAGAAATAAATAAATAAACTGGCTAATGGCAGATATACAAAGCATCCACTTATAAACTGCGCACAGTTCACAAACAACAAATCAAAGCATGCACTTTAATTGAAGAGATTAGATAAGACTTGAGTCATTACTAGTGGGTTACCATGATCTTCACAGTAGAATACTGAGTATTGTAGTAATACTGTAAGAAAGATGTAACAACACTGTTGTAAAACTACTAGTAGTTATTAATGAAAACCTAGAAAATCTTTTATTCACAACCATTCATAATGGTCATATGTGACATCATTGCATGATTCTGTAAATGAACTGGTGAATCAGTTATTTGAACCACTTCATTGAAACAAACTGTCTGAAAGAACCAGTTTGAGCAAAATATTTGGATTTCCCTGTTTGCCCGAGGCTCTGGATTACAGGTAATAATGTTGTAAATAATGTTCAATTTCTTGCACACACCGATTATTTCACTTCATAAGATCTCAATATATCACCAGGAGCCACAGGGATTCATTTTGTGTTGCCTGTATGTTTTTGTTGTCTCTCCAAGTGCCAGTATCTGCTGACTTGCATTTTATTAATCACAAGGACCACAGTTTCAGCTAAAATTCTTCTTTACTGTTCAACTGAAGAATAAAAGTCACCTACGTCTTGGATGACCTGAGGGTGAGTAAATTAACAGCAAAATTTTCATTTTTTTGGGTGAACTATCCCTGAATAAATATTTAATGTTAATTCAAGCAAATTTATGGACCATCTGTGAACATGAAGCTATCATATATACCATTATATATTAAATTATTATTAAATAATTAAATTATCATATATACTGACTCCTCTCATGTGACTCAACTTCCATGTTTTTCTTTCATATTAATCTCCACTCAATTATTCAATCTCATAAGTTGTAATATCTCTAGTTTTGTTGCTGTACTGTTGATTGATTTCCTGTCCATCTTTTTGAGGAGGCACTGCTTCCTTCATCTCCTCTGAGAAACTCCCCTGATGACCACAGTGAGCTGTGAAGCTTGAGCGGTGAGACTCATTCTGAAGCTGAGGTTGCTGTCTTCATTATGGTTATTATGGCTGTACGTCAAGAAAGTATAATTTTATTTTGTGCGTGTACATATCCAATATTTTTAACTGCTCCAATCACTAAAGGTATATATAATTCACACGAGTAAGTTATTTTTAAAACATGCAGTTGAACCCATTATGCTCGGGTGACTGAAAATACACAAGTTACCTGTCTAAGAATGTCAGATTACTTTTAAATAATGAATATGTAATGTAGACTAAATTCCCCAGAGCCTTGTTGGCGAGTGTGTATGTAAGACTAAGCTCAAGTGTTTTTTGAATTGCAGTTCTGGCTCCTCATTTTCTTGAATCATCAGACAAAATATGCAGGATGTGTAAAAACGACTTCAGCATCTCTGTGCAGATAATGATGGGAAGAAGCAGTGGTCTAGTTAATTGTTTACTCAGCAGAGACGTCTAGTACTTGAACTTGTCTTCAGGCGTGACTACCTGGACTCGGCGTTGTGGATGTCTTGTCACTAGTAATCAACATCATAAAGTACTGTATGAAAAACCTAAAGAGCTGTACTGTCAACGTCTGGGTTTTTAATGGTGGTTCGCTCAAAGTTTTAATATACTTTGGAAAATACTGACAAAATAATATAATTGAACATTTAATATGGTTTAAACTCATTACTGAGTGAAAGTGAATATGACGTAGTTCTTACAGCAGCACCCAGCATGTTGAGCGTTTTTGTTACAATGGTCCTTGTCTTCAACAATTAATTGGAATATGAATGGTTTGGACATTTGTTTTGTTAGTAGATCTAAAGAGCCAAAGAAAAAAAGAAAAAATAAAGTATTTAACTGTCTATACCCTAATGTCTTATAGATTATATTTTGAAATCATACATTATTGATGAGTGAACTTGAGCAAAACTGTGTGACAAGGCTGTCAGGTTTTAATGTACTTACACAGAGGAGTACATTCTGGTCATTTGATTGACCAAGGTTATTTTAAGAGATGGATTTAAGATCTTTAAAAGTAGAAACTATCAGAAAGATGTTAAAAGTAATCTGTTTAATTTTAACCTGATTTCTAAAGAAAACACTTGAAAGATTTGCTTACTCTTACCTTTTTAGAGCAAAAATGAAGTGACAAAGGTACAATGAAACATCAGTATTACAGCTGTAAAAACACAATATTGAAACACCCACTCAACCAGATTAAAAAAAATTTTCATGATAGGTTCATTAACAGACAGCTTTAAGGTGTGTGTCACGCAACACATGGGGATCACTCAGGCAAGTGGTAAATCACAACAGGCTTTATTCACAGAGGGGCAGAGGACCAAGACGGGTGGAGATGGTAAGTAAAACAGTTCAGTAATGCAGGTAATGGAACTTAGCTGAGGGAGTAACCAGAGTCTTATCTTGTCTTTTGGGTGGCGATGGAGCAATTGGATCGTAGGATCACAGGTAGGTATGAGGAGTAGTAACCTTGAGACCAGATAATGTGAGGGTGCTAAGTGCTGGATTATAAAGACCCACTGATGATGCTGACGGCAGACAGGTGCGGTGATTGGGAACAGTGAGCAGGTGTGAGCCAGGGAGGATTCTGGGAAATGTATTGCGCAGATGTGACTGGTCTTGTGACGGGCAGGAAACAGACAGGTGAATAGGGCGGTGCTTGCAGGTTAGGAGACCTCCATGGCGGCGCCGGCCATTCCGGGAGCCAGGGAGGCATCGGCCGTTCAGGAGGCCATGGAGGCGCTGGCTGTTCAGGAGGCCATGGCCCGAACCAGTAGAAGGCCTCTGTAGCCATACTGCAGAAAGCAGGAGCACAGGGAGTACAGACAACCACCACGGTCATATCGAAGGAGCCAGGAGCACAGGGATTATAGATTACCTCAGTGGCCTTGACGATGGAGGAGCCCTCCCCCAAAATTTTCTTGGGGACAATCATGGCCATGCGCGCTGCCCAGGCACACAATAGTGCCAGGGTGAATACTCCCAAAGCTGTGTCCTCTATTCCAGCAAAATAGCTCAAAAGGGAAATATTTATGATTAATTATAACTGGTTATAATTAATAATGAATATTTAGATTAGATCTTAGAATTAACTGTAGCAGAATTGATATTACAATTATTTGGTCTGTCTGTCCACCGAGCAGACAATATAATATTTTATCAATTCTAGGAAAGATTATTTTCCTGGCCAAGGAACAATAGCTTTCCTACTTTATGCAGTACTAGCAGTAGTTTAGCATGTAGCATCAATCAACATTCAGTGACTCCAAATTGTGAGCAGCACACAGAGACAATCAATTGTGAATATAAGGGATTTAATAAATGAAACTATAGCTAACATACAACTAAACTAAGCAAAACACATATATACAGAATGAAGGAAAGTAAGGAACGATTGAGAAAGAAGAACAAAAGAAAGGCAGTATTTCACATAAATTAACCACAGCCTAATGATAATCATCAGAGAATCGAAAATCACCTTAAAAAGGGGCTCAAACTTAAACACGCATCTAAATAGTTGTAAACGGTTACTTGCGTTGGCTTTGTTGCTGAACAAGAGTCCTGATGCGGTAGACAACAGAGGTTCTTGATGAGCTCTTAAGGAGTGAGCTGAAGGTTTTCCTCTGGTTCTTCTGAAGATATGAAAGTCCACAGTGTCGATTGACAAAGTTACTTGAATAAGTTAAACTGCCTGAAAATCAAACACAAGAGGAGAGTTTTGAAGAGTCTTGGAGAGTGTCCGTCTCAAGAAGGTTTTTTTTTTAGCAATGATTAGTCTGAGTTAGGGACTTTTAAAGGGGTCATATGATGTTATTTTAAAGATCATTGTTTTGTGTATTTGGTGTAACAGAATATGTTGACATGCTTTAATGTTCAAAAAACACATTATTTTTCAAATACTGTACATTATTGTAGGTCCTCTATGCCCCGCCTCTCTCAAACGCTTCGTTTTCTACAAAGTATTAAGACTGAAATGTTAAGGAGTTTAAAAGAAAATAAATAAATAAAACACGTTTATTCTGTGGCACCTAAAAAAATAATTTGGCGCCTACATTTTTTTCTTATAGGAACCAATGGCTCCTTACTCTATTTTTTTGTTTGGAGCCCTGTACTATGTCATAAAAGCCATGCATATGGAGCTAGTTATGTAATGCAAACATCAAAATGCATTAGTCTACAAATCATGCACTATGATGAAAGTATTTGGTTACACTTTATTTCGATAGTCCACTTTAGACATTCTATTAGCAGTAAGTAACTTTGCAACTACATGTCAACTAGCAGTAATTAGAGTATTAGTAGACTGTCTGCTTAATATCTTCTAACACTTTCTTTGTCAACTTATTCTACTAACCCTAAACCTACCCTAACAGTCTACTCTGAGAGTTAGTAGACATGTAGTTGCAAATGAATGAGAATTAGTTGACATGTAGTTGACATGTAGTTACAAAGTTACTTATAGTTAGTAGAATGTCTAAAGTGGACTATCCAAATAAAGTGTAACCCAATCAGCTTGTAACACTCCAAAGAGAAAGGAAAACTTGAAATCGCATCATATTGCCCTTTTAATAGTTCCTAGTAACACCCACCTTTTGGGTGGAATGGCCAATACCAGGCGTGAATTTTTGAGCGGGAGAAGTTTTCTTTGTCTCCATTTATGGGCCATTTGCATGTTTATTGCTGGTCTGGAGGATTGGTGCAGTTTTACCCAAAATATAGTACAAATAGTATGATGCATTTCACGATCACATAGTGTACATCATTGTTTGAGGAATAACGAGCAGATAATTTTGATACCATGAAAGAAACATCTAGAAGATATTAAACCAGAGATACATTCATACACCTGAATATAAGCATTTACAGCTTAACTTATACAAATAACGAGTGGTAACTAGGGTAATATAATAGGGAAACATACAAACAACACATGCATATACCAGATACATTTGTAACTGATTAATTATAGTCTAAATAAAGACAATGTCTTTATGTGTGTGTTTTATGTGTATTGTGAGCATTGGGGTAGTTCGCTGGCCATCAGACATTTGGTGCCAGGTACTGAGGATGACTGTCTCCCAGGACATTGGAATGTGTTTGAAGTCTGATGGGGAGACGAGTGTTGATCTGTTTAGCATCTCCTTGATAGTGGGGGAACCATTGGCAATTCAGCACCCATATAAACATAGAATGTGGGGCCATGTCTGTAATTTATATGCAAATGTCAAAAGGCTAAAAGGGTCTCTAAGACATAAAGCCCAAACGATCATCAATGATCCTAAGCAGATGCTACAGTGACCAAGGTGGGCTCCAGGTTGAGCTCTGGTAGAAGAGCAGAGAACACATGAGTGCGCTCTGGAGGAGCGGGCACTGGAACTGATAAAGGAAGACTGAGTGGACCTTTCAGGAACTCCTGATGTGCAGGAGAGCTGGACGGGGCCAATGGAGACGAAGGAGAGATGGGCTCCTGGTTGAGCTCTGTGAAGCGAGCGCATTCTGGAGCTGACTTTGGAATAGGATCAAACTCTGGAGTGAATCCATGGACTAGAGCAGGATCCTGGCAGAGCTCTGAGGTGAGAGCGGGCACTAGACTGAGCTTGTGGGCTGGAGCCTTCACTGGACTCTGGTCAGGGGCTGGAGCCTGCACTGGACTCTAGCACTGGAGCGAATTTATTTCTGGATTCTTGGACTGGAACAAACTCACGGGCCGGAGCTGATACTGGAGCAAACTCAGGGGTTGATTGCGGGGTCAGAAAAGACACTGGGTGGTAGTTAGGAACTGGACTTGTAGAGGCCCGTTTCTTCCTCCTGTGCCACCTCCTTTGGGCAGAGGTAAAAAGGAGTGCTGCGGTGTTATTAGTCTTGGAGTTTGTTCCACGCTTTGGGGCAGGCTAATAGACTGGAGCGGACTCGAGATCAGGCTCATAGACTGGAGCGGACTCGAGATCAGGCTCATAGACTGCAGCGGACTCGGGACCAGTCTCAATAGCTGTGTCCCAAAGTGAAGTGCACGGACTCCGGAGGGCGCATTTGAAGTGCGATTGCATCACAGCATCACGACGTAAGCTGTTCCAATTCAGAATGCACCCTACAAAGACCGCATTCCAAGCCGATTGCGTCACCACGGCACGACGAAGGCTGACATATTTCGAAAGAGACTTCAAAATACCCTCCATTTCCCAGGAAAATGAAGTAGACATCTGATGGACACTTCGCACCCTACCATATCCCAGAATCACTTGTGCACAGTTGACAATGGAATTTATATTCAAAGAACATGGATGACAGTTCTGTGGGGGAATTCACATTGAAATGTAAGTATTGTGTTTTAAAAAAAACAAAGCCCACAAACAATAAGACAACCACTATATAAGGCAATAGTCTTTCTGTTTGTTGTGTTTTTGTAGTGCCGTCATGTCTACAAATGTTTTAACCAAACTTTAGCACTTCAGTATTTTGTATGCATGTCCTGCTGTCATATTTTCTAATGTTAAGATTGCAAACCTATCTTTATATTTTTCATAAATGTATCCATTTGCTCGTTTCAGGACTATGCTGGAGAAAATGAGCCTGCTGGGGAAAGACTTATGTTTTCTCTTCTTGAGAGAATGCTTAACAAATACATTATTAGCCATTCTCTATTAGCCAAGATAAAACAGTGGGAAAAAATGGGTACATTACAATTTTTCAGTATCTTTTTTTAAATGTCACATTGTCAATGAAACAACCTAATTTCTGTAGTTTTTTTTGTGATGCAAGTTCAAAATGAAATGAATAAGTTGTATACATTATTCATTTTTGTAGTGTAATTTATTTGTAAATGAGCCCGAGTACTTTCTGTACATTTTGTATTTTTGTTTTGCATAGTCACATGTGTAAATAAAGAGAAGTAATTATGTACATTGTTAATTTTTTTAATGCAGCTTATAAATTCACAAAACATTATTCTATACATTTATTTCTTTTTTGTCCTGTTAATAAATATATATACACATTTTATTTTTATTTACACACATTTAAACAAATTGTTCTATACATTACTGAAAGTACTTTTTATAACCATTTACAACATACTATTTACAACATAGCTTAGGTTTAACATCACAAAAAAAAACAAAAAAACATCAGTTTTGAGCCCAGCCCTGCCTCCACCACCTCCTCAGCAACTCAGAGGACAATGCGGTGACTGGAATGAGGCATGTCAAACACTCTGGAGACCACTCTGTATGATGTATCACTGGCAGACAGAAAAGAAACACCAGGGTCTGGATTGTGGCACGACATCACTGTTGCCGTTCACTTCTCAGAAGATCCAGCAGCACTGTCAGGGCCTCCCTGCTCAGCCGAAACCCATTAAAAAAAACGGTTACACTTTATTTCGATAGTCCACTTTAGACATTCTACTAACTATAAGTAACTTTGTAACTACGTCAACTAATTCTCATTAATTTGCATCTACATGTCTACTAACTCTCAGAGTAGACAGGGTAGGTTTAGGGTTAGTAGAATAAGTTGACAGAAAGTGTTAGAAGATATTAAGCAGACAGTATACTAATACTCTACTAACTGCTAGTTGACATGTAGTTGCAAAGTTACTTACTGTTAATAGAATGTCTAAAGTGGACTATCGAAATAAAGTGTTACCAAAAAACCTGTCCAGAGGAAGGCCATCTTGGTGAAGATGGAGGAGCGGATACTCCTCGGGAGAGTCATTATTATAATCCATATTGGAGGTCTGGTCTTCTGTCACGCAACACACATGGGGAACACTCAAGTAAGTGATAAATCACAACAGGCTTTATTCACAGAGGGGCAGAGGACCAAGACGGGTGGAGATGTTAAGTAAAACAGTTCAGTAAAGCAGGTAATGGAACTTAGCTGAAGGAGTAACCAGAGTCTTATCTTGTCTTTCTGGTGGCGACTGAGCAATGGGATCGTAGGAATGCAGATGGGATCACAGGTAGGTATGAGGAGTAGTAACCTTGAAACCAGACAATGTGAGGGTGCTAAGTGCTGGATTATAAAGACCCACTGATGATGCTGATGGCAGACAGGTGCGGTGATTGGGAAAAGTGAGCAGGTGTGAGCCAGGGAGGATTCTGGGAAATGTAGTGCGCAGAGGTGACTGGTCTTGTGACGGGCAGGATGACGTTAGGTGCGTTCGACTTCATGCAGCACTGCACAGACCAATCAGCGGCTGACTTGAATCAGTGCATGCCGGTTAGAAATTTAGTTCGACTTGAACCGGCGCCGACGCCACGTCACTGTCACGTGTGGCATCAAAGTACCGCGATAGCGTTTAGAGAGCAGCCGGGTGACTCAGCTTGCGCAGCTTTTTCAGAGCGACTGCAGGAGTGCTGATGATGACACAGCTGTTTCACGATTGGCCAAATTCACCACATGACAACAATGACGTGTGTTTCTAACATCTTCAAATCCAATACTGCTCATAAATCTGTGTTTTTAGAACAGTAAAAGCTTTTTTACTGTAGTCGCAATGTTATATTGAGTCACGTTTATCATGAAAGCATATATACCCCCACTTTATTAGTATTTAAATAGTATATATTTACGTTGAACTTTATTCTTGAACAGATGGCGCTGTATTAAGCAGTATATAAAAAGTGTTTCTGTTGCTCATGAAAACGTTTCTGAAACGTCTGTGTATTTGACAAATATTGCATTTAATTCACTTCATCTGTGATAGAGTATGCAAACACCACGTGAGCGTCACTAACGGGAGCAGAAAGTGTCCGGCTTGACGGCTCCGTTTTCAACTCCGCCCCCGACTGCAAGCGGCTACTCTCGTTGACTGCCGTCTGTAGCCCTGCTTCAAGTCGAACGCACCTATTGGTTGTCTTAGTCATGTGTCTTGTTTCCCATTGGTTTGTTCTTGTCATGT
>NW_015635041.1:98010-99141 GCF_001515625.1 Sinocyclocheilus rhinocerous | reverse complement strand
ACGTTCTATTAACTATAAGTAACTTTGTAACTATATGTCAACTACATGTCAACTAATTCTCAGAGTAGACTGTTAGGGTAGGTTTAGGGTTAGTAGAAAGTTGACAAAGAAAGTGTTAGAAGATATTAAGCAGACAGTCTACTAATACTCTACTAACTGCTAGTTGACATGTAGTTGCAAAGTTACTTACTGTTAATAGAATGTCTAAAGTGGACTATCGAAATAAAGTGTTACCAAAAAACCTGTCCAGAGGAAGGCCATCTTGGTGAAGATGGAGGAGCGGATACTCCTCGGGAGAGTCATTATTATAATCCATATTGGAGGTCTGGTCTTCTGTCACGCAACACACATGGGGAACACTCAAGTAAGTGATAAATCACAACAGGCTTTATTCACAGAGGGGCAGAGGACCAAGACGGGTGGAGATGTTAAGTAAAACAGTTCAGTAAAGCAGGTAATGGAACTTAGCTGAAGGAGTAATCAGAGTCTTATCTTGTCTTTCTGGTGGCGACTGAGCAATGGGATCGTAGGAATGCAGATGGGATCACAGGTAGGTATGAGGAGTAGTAACCTTGAAACCAGACAATGTGAGGGTGCTAAGTGCTGGATTATAAAGACCCACTGATGATGCTGATGGCAGACAGGTGCGGTGATTGGGAAAAGTGAGCAGGTGTGAGCCAGGGAGGATTCTGGGAAATGTAGTGCGCAGAGGTGACTGGTCTTGTGACGGGCAGGATGACGTTAGGTGCGTTCGACTTCATGCAGCACTGCACAGACCAATCAGCGGCTGACTTGAATCAGTGCATGCCGGTTAGAAATTTAGTTCGACTTGAACCGGCGCCGACGCCACGTCACTGTCACGTGTGGCATCAAAGTACCGCGATAGCGTTTAGAGAGCAGCCGGGTGACTCAGCTTGCGCAGCTTTTTCAGAGCGACTGCAGGAGTGCTGATGATGACACAGCTGTTTCACGATTGGCCAAATTCACCACATGACAACAATGACGTGTGTTTCTAACATCTTCAAATCCAATACTGCTCATAAATCTGTGTTTTTAGAACAGTAAAAGCTTTTTTTACTGTAGTCGCAATGTTATACTGAGTCACGTTTATCATGAAAGCTTATATACCCC
>NW_015635041.1:89452-96893 GCF_001515625.1 Sinocyclocheilus rhinocerous | reverse complement strand
CATTTTTACTTTAATACAAACATGTATTTTTTAAATTACATAATGTATGACAACAATCACATATCTCACACAGAGATCGCACTGTCATAGTGTTTGGGAATATTCATGCATAATTTAAATACTTAACTCACATGAAACCAGATAAAGAAATAAAATTTTTTAGAAGAGAACACAGCATCACGGTTGTCTGAACCAATAACCATTAAGCTGTGTCATCAGTCAGTCATTTCCCATCATGCTTTTGATCAGCGCAGTCGGTGGAGAGCAACTGCGCCTGACTGCACAATCCGACACAGCCACCTCGCCGCCGCGAGAGTTTTTGGCACACGTCAGCATGACATCAGAGCAAGTAGGACGTAACTCGGACACTTTTCTAACCGGCATGCATCTTGCAGTGATCACCGGTGATCGTTTCTGCCAGATTTTGCTAATCTCAAACAAGCCTAATGTCTGGCTTGACGTGTCGGTTTTCAACTCCGCCCCTGACTGCAAGCAGCTACTCTCGTTGATCGTCATCTGTAGCCGTGCTTCAAATCGAACGCACCTATAGGGCTTAAAAACGAAAAAAAAAACAAAAAAAAAAACATTGATCGGTTCACTCTGAGCAGACTCGGTATTTGAACATTTCTGTTCCTGCGTTCCTCTGTATTATTATGTTCAGAAACCGGTTTGAGTAGAAAAAGTACAGCGCTTTCTTTAATTAAAAAAAAAAAATCTTGATCTGGTACTTGCGCTTAGTCATCACAGCCAGTACAGAATCATCATTTCTAGATTTTAAATGTATTAAATAAAATAAAAAAATGTCAATGCTTTAAAGACATTAAAGTATTTTTTCAAGATATTTAAAAATTTTTGCAGCATGGATAAAAAAAAAACATTCAGAAATAATGTAGGCTAAAATACCGGTAAATAAAGCAAAATGTGTACAAACATTACAAACACAATTAGGCTATTTTAGTTCCCTTCTCTCCACAACAAATCCTCTAAAGTTGTATTTAGGCTAAATATAAACGTCAAGCCAAAACGAATTAATTTAAAAGCGAAACTGAAGCCTATATATACCTCTCATTTGGCACAAATCTAAATGTTTCCATATTCGCAATGTATCTGGATGCTAAAATATTTTTTATTATGAAAATTATAGGCTTCTTCACTCACATTATCGACGTTGTAGCGTCTATATTTATAATTAATTATAACTAGTTATGATTAATTATTCATATTTCCCCATGAGCTGATTCGCTACAACGTTGTAAAACATCATCCTTTATAGACTATATCAGCAGTTAGGCACTGGTCACACTGAACGGCACAGACTGTACTACAGACTATTTAAATTAAGCAGTAACTTTTTATGTTTCTTTAACTGTATTTTATTTTGATAATGAACAGGCTGCGATGTCAAGATAGCAAAAATATGTGGTATATGCATGTGAGGCACCAATGCGATCACTGCATTGTTTTCCCAGCTGTTACTCCTTAATTTATGGTCATACCAACACTAGTTGGTCATACAGATAAAAGCAAAACATTCAAAACTGTAAAGCTTTTGCAAAATAAATTAAACAACTTTCTGCCATCTTGGTTTCCTTTCCGTGAACTTCGGAGCGAATTACAATTATCCGAAACTCAGCAAAAATGTTTCTTTCGTTTTGTTAATCTGTTAATGATTTAAGTGAAACATATTTTGTGTATAGGCCTATATATTCATTTTTATGTAGCATATATAGTTTTATTCTGTTTTCTCCATTCACAGAAGCGCTGCAGGTGCGTGATGTGACCTTGTGTGAATCTGTGTTCTACACTATCCTGCCATTTTTGCTGGTTTCAAACACACAAAAATCTGCATATTACCTGCCATTCATTTTCACTTAAAAGTAGGCCTAATGCGCTAGCCATCAGAGGTCACCCTTTCCATTTTCATTGACTCTCGCACTACACCCTGTTGCATATCACCCCGGACTACATATCCCATCATTCATTGCACTGATTGCACACAGCACTGATTGCACACAGCTGTTTCACTGATTGCACAGCACTGATTGCACACAGCTGTTTCATATTACTCACTCCCTATTTAACACTCACTCTTATCCCTTCCCTCTGCCGAGTATTGTATGCGCTTATCGCCCCAGTGATAGCTACACTACAGAGCCCTCATTAGTTTACCCTGCCTTAGCTTAGTCTTGTCTGTTTTCTCGGTTTCTGATCCTTGCCTGGTTTCCTGGATTTATGCCCTTAGTCTCGCCCTTTTGATTCTGTTCGCCGTTCGTCGACCTTCGCTAGCCCTAGGATTATTCTTGTGTCTTGCCCGCCATATACCTGTTTGCCATTTGTTCGACCCTGCCTGTGTTTCTGACCTCTCTGCTGAATAAAGCTTGCATATGGATCCACACGTCTCACGTCTTGTCAGCCCCGTAACACCTGTCACCTGTCATATTTGTAACAGTTTAAAAATCAGCAAGAGGGGGTTATATAAATTACAATTATAAAAACACAATTATGTACACAGTTGAGTCCTATTCAGTGTCTACTCGGCGCTTGTTGGTTGTCTCTTGTATTCATTAAATGGAGCATGTCTTGTCACAGTCCAGCAATAGTCTGCAAGCACTGATGGGCTCCATTTGCCCTGATAGGGGGGCAGTTTGTTCAGCAGAGTGATGACTTTTAGGAATAACATGATGTATTTCATATCATGTATGTCGCAATACCAGCTTCAGATTGCATCATTTATTGTTTTGCCTAAAAAGCAAGTACTGTCCAAACCAAATCATAGATTTATTCATGGATCCAGTCAAAGATGTATTTTGGTCATTTCTGTTTTAAATTGTGACCCCTTCCTTTTGTAACTCACTTATCCTCTGCCATTCCAAAGTCAAGGGTCATATATACTGGCCCAATATAGCCAGTCTTGAATACTAGAACCTATCAACAATTGTAAGCATCATTTTCATTATCAGTGACCCGCAATTAGTAAAGTTTGACTATTTATTTCAGAAGCTTTTTGGTTGTAGACCAGCGTAACCTGCAACAGGCTGAACATGAATGGGAACGCCAACAGATTACAGATATTCTCAGTATTAACTAGCTGCTTATTAGCATGCATATTACTTGCATATTGGCTGTTTATTAGTACGTATAAAGCACATATTAATGCCTTATTCTGCATGAGCATATTTTAGATCTTTAATCCACCCCATACCTAAACAGCTACCTTACTAACTATTAATAAGCAGCAAATTAGGAGTTTATTGAGGCAAGTCATAGTTAATAGTGAGAAGTGGACCTTTAATTGAAATGACCTTAATTTAGATTTTATGTTGACTTTATCTAGACATTTAAAGTTCGTAAACAGGACAAATAAAGATGTTTTAAAATGTTTCATATATTTACAGAATAATTGTTCTTACTTTCTGAATGTTGCAACAGAAGTTCTCTCTTCTTACCAGTTTTGTGCAGGCATCACTGCATGTTATATGTGTAATGTAAGGGCAAGGAATGCAGGCAGGAATGTGGATCTAAGTGCAGGGTTTTTAATAAATGAAGCCAAATTTAGAACACAAGCACAGAAAGCACAGGGAATGAGAGCATTACAGGAAACAATGACTGGCAAAGGACAAATAAAACACAAGGGCTATACTGTATATACAGAGCTGAAGCAATTAACTAATCCGTAACCAGTAGTGATGGGAGAAATTAACCTTTTCGAAGCTTCAAATCAATTGAATCAATTGCTTCGCAAAATGATAGGCTACACTGTTTCGAAGCACTCGAAACACCACATGCTGGTGACGCCTTCTGGTCAAAACTGTGTAAATGCAACAAAAACTCATTAAAAAACAACTTTTACAAACACAATGCAAATGCTGTCTTGAAACTATAATATATTTAATGCAATCAAAATGATGAAATGCTATTAAATATGAAGTGTCTGTATAATATGCGTTTTTAAAATAATTATTATTAATTTGCAGGGCTTGTTTTTTTTTGTTTTATGGAGAGCTTGTCTAAACAGGCCAGTAAGAGACTATTAATTACTACTCATCCTTTTAATTCAAACTGATAAAACTGATCCGAGATCAGAGAGGCTGATTCAATGGCTCGCCGCTGGGAGGCAATCTCAATCAACTCGCATGATTCACGGGTTCACGGGTTCACGGAGATCGCCCCCCCTAAGGCAAACTATAAAACTACATAAAACTACTGAATTTCAAAACGTTTCGAAACAGTTATGGTGTAACGAAGCCTCATTTTCTGAAATCAGGTGACTTTGGCATTCTGATACGTGCTCGGAACCACTGTTTCGAAACAAATGATTCGCAAAGGTTTCGAAGCTTCATGAAGCAGTGTTTCAAAAGCTGCCATCAATGGTAACCAGGGAAACTAACAAGGAGATGGATGTAGTTCAATGAGTGTCCATGACAACAAACGAGGAGCAGAGCAGCAGGGAAACATGAAGGGAGCAAGGCAACAATAGGCAGATTTTTCCATTACAGATAAGCAGCACAGAGAGCCGCTTCAGAAACGTGCGTGGCGCGGCTGCAATATACCATAGACTGTATAAAAACATAAACCCAAACGGCCGCATTCAGCTTCAGTGGCCGTATCAGAGCCACACTGCACCGCAGATGTGTGCAGTTTATGACTTTTTACATACGCCATGTGACCTGTAAATGTGAAAAAAAAAACGTTACCATTGCAGTTTTGCAAATTATTCCTTTTTCGCATTGCCTGAAATACCACCTCATGCGTGCGTAAAAACTTGTTTGCGATATATGGGCGTTTTTGCGAAATTGACGCATTTCCATTAGGCGTATTTTCAATTCGCAATTTCAATTTGCGCAATTTGAAGGGTAATGGAAACGCGCCTAATGAAACACAGAACTACAAACTAAAAGTCCAAGGCACAGACACAGGGAATATGTAACAATATGTAATATATTACAGGGTTGAAGTTCCAGCCCAAATAACTGTCATCATAAAGGCCTGTACAACTCCCGTCATATCAAATTGTATGATTTTGAACACAGCACTCTCAGTCTACTTGCCTTTTGGTTATAAAAACTGCTACAAAACTTAAGCTTTGCGGCCCCTGAGCTTTCGTAATTTGAAAAGCCCTTGACTTTGCTCTTGACAATAGAAGTGTAGATTGTGTCTTACAGTAAACAGGAACAGAAAGAGTGAGACCTTGAGACAGATGCTCTGATTGGCGAGGAAACAATGAGCGAGGGCTCGTTCTTCACTGAGGAGGTGTTGCCTAGCAGCAGTAATGTGGCACTCTGTGTGTGTGTGTGTGTGTGTGTGTGTGTGTGTGTGGAAAGAATGGATAAGGGTCTGTAGGACTGTTAAATGAGTATTGGCAGTAGCCAGATATGTATTTATCCCTCTCGATCACAATCTGGGATCTATAGAGCGATGAAAAAGTATAAAATGTGCCCGAGAACAGCAGAACGAGCTCAGATTAAAGCCCCTATACTCACAGAACCATAACCACAATGAGCATCAGCGATTTTAATGAGCACTTCAGGTTTCTAGTCCATTCCATTTCTGTAAATGTGTATTGATTCAGAGCAATGAGAGGCAGGAACATTCAAAGTTAATTGTTTCTCCCTCCATCTTTCTGGTTCACTAAACCAGGTTTAAACCCATGGTCAGTTAATAACAACTAATAATTCATTGCACAAAATCTCAAATGTCCTTTCTTTCCCTTCAGTGTCAATCTTTTGATCCTCTGGGTAGCCCCTGCTTACAACTTGGAAAAGCATGATTATGATTATGATTATGACAGTTCAAGTGATTTCAGTTAGAATAGAACAGACATGCAATTTCCTATATCTCTCTCTTCAACTTCCAGACAAACACAGGAAGCTTTTATTATTCTTGCGAAAAAAACAAAGCGCAAAGGATGTGCATTATGTGTGTAATTTATGCACTTTCTCATTCTCATCCTTGCGCAACCAAACAGCTCTGAGGCAGCATGTCGCTTCACAAACTGACTAAATGAGTAGAATTGTCTGCCTTTTTTGAAGTCAACATCAGGAACGCCGCTCAGTATGCATAGGTCACCAACCCCTCCAGGAGCAGCTGTCTTACCCTGGGGTTGAGGGGTGGCACCGAAAACTCAGACTCCCATTGCTCATTTAGACAAGCTTTACAGAAAGCCCTATAGAAATTTTTGGAAATGTTCATAAAGTTTTAAAAGTGCAAAGAGCCCACCTTTGTTGACAAAGGTTGTTTACACTAACTCCACTAAAAACTGTCTGGTTGGACCGGACAAAATGACAAAATAAATCACTCCAACAACTATTAAGCATTGCTCAGCAAAATCCAGCTATTTCAACTGGAATCTAGATGTTCAGGAGTTTCATAGAAAGTAGAAAGCAGCTTGGTTGGAATGTGACTTCTGTGCTTCATATGCTCTTGACAGTTTGGTGGAATTTGTAAATATAAATAATAATAATAATAATAATAATAATAAATCTAATTATTATTTTGTCATATCAGAGAGAGGAAGTGTCTGTCTATCAGACAACATACACATCAAACTCCAGCTAGTAAAACCTACAAATTCTGACCAGTAGATATAAAAAAATAATAATAAATAAATAATTACACTTTATGTCCAGTATAAATCGACATTACAGAGTGGATATTATGTTTTATTAGATAAGATCTAAAAATGTGGAAAAGAGAGAAAAGTTAATTTCTTATATTTACTTTGTTCTTGAAATTTCTTTCCTTCCAGGGAAATGATGCAATTTCTAGCAAGTCATGTAAATTCGGGCATATGCTTAAGATTTATACCAAAAACAAAATATATTTATGAGAAAACATGATTGAGGACATGGGAATTTGAAAGGGACAATTAAGGTCCCAATAAGTCAGCCAGACAGACAATAGCTGTGTCCCAAAGTGAAGTGCGCATTTGAAGTGCGATTGCATCACAGCGGCGCGACGAAGGCTGTCCCAAAACGAAGTTTGCAGACTCCGAAGTGCGCATTTGAAGTGCGATTGTGTCACAGCGTCATGACGTAAGCTGTCCCAATTCAGGATGCACCCTCCGAAGTGCGCATTCCAAGGCCGATTGCGTCACCGTGGCGCGACGAAGGCTGACGTAATTCAAAAGCGACGTCAAATGCACCCTCCGTTTCCCAGGAAAATGAAGTGTACATCTGATGGACAATTCGCACCCTACCATATCCCAGAATCACTTGTGCACAGATGACGACGGTGTTTATATTTAAAGAACAAGGCGGGTGAGAGTTCTGTGGGGGAATTCACATTGAATTTAAGTATTGTGTTTTCATTTACTCAAATACCTAGCGAAACAAGTGTTAAAAGCCAGGGTTTTTTTTAACAAAAGCAAAGCCCACAAACAATAAGACAACCACTATATAAGGCAATAGTCTTTCCCTTTGTTGTGTTTTTGTAGTGCTGTCAT